>NW_027469725.1:0-72122 GCF_051020765.1 Lasioglossum baleicum
AGTATTGGCAATTGGCACCTTTATTCACGGTGTGAATATTAAAGCAGGGCGTCGGGCCGTTGTAGGACATTACCTATTCGTGTAGGCCAATCTTGTTACAGAATGCATTACCCTCTGTAAAACTGACCCGCTGTATCGTGAATATAGAATCCAGTTTAGGGGAGCGAAATGGTATACATTCCAGTGACGGTGATAATAATTTCATATATGCTTCAGAAGCCCCAGGTTCAAACCGTTCGGGAACGACACCACATTCAGTGAGCGACCAACGGCTAAGTCAATAGCTTCACATATCTGTGATTACGAAAGCTAAACCTGATATTCCCGGAGTTAATGCACGGTACAGTATTGGCAAGAGACACCTCAATTCACGGTTTGAATAGTAATACAAATATTCGAACAATCGTAGAACGGTACATATTGGTATGTGATCAAACTCAGTACCGGATACCATACCCTCCGAGAACGTCACCCGATGTATGTAAAGTATTACTTCGTACTCAGGGATACAAATTAGTATACATTGCAATGAAGGGCATCTTAATTTCATGTATGAATGAGAAGGTCGAGGGTGAAACCGTTCGAGAACGTTACCACACTCTCTGAGAGACGAACGGCTATGTCAATAGCTTCATCTATCCTGAGATTCCGAAATTGAAACGAGGTATTCTATGTGCAAATCCACTGTACAGTATCGGCATTAAGAACCCTACTTCCTAGTATGAATATTAATGGACACGATCACACAAATGTGCCACGTTACCTACTGGTATAGAGTCTAACGTTTCACCGAAGGTCTTACCTTCCAAGAAGCAAGCCCGCTGATTCGAGAGTATGACTTTGTCGTGACAATAGCAAAATAGTTTAAATTTTAGTTACGGACAGCTTAATTTCATCTATGGATCAGAAGATCGCGTGTCATACCGTTCGGATTACGTTAGCACCTCCTTTGAAGGTCGAAAGGCTTAGTCAATATCTGCACCCATCTTGCGATTCTGAGAGTCAAACCAGGTTTTCCGGATACGAAATCAGCTCAACGGTATTGGCAATAGATACCATCAATCACGGTTTGAATATAAAAATACAGCGTGACGCCGTTTAAGAAGGCTACTAACTGGTACAATAGTCAAATGTTTTACCGAAGGCCGTACCATCCGCGTACCTGACCCGCTGCATCAAGAGAATAGCTTCATGTTCAGAGGTTCGAATTTGTATACAATTTAGTGACGAGCACCGTAATTTCAAGCATGAATTAGAATATTGAGCGCCAAACATTTCAAGAACGATACCACCTTCTGTGAGAGACGAACGGCTAAGTAAATAACTCCACCTATCCGGTGATTCTGAGAGTGAAATCAGGTAATCCTGGGGTAAATACACTGAACAGTATTGGCAGTAGACACTTTAATTCACGGTTAGAATATTAAAGCAGCCCATCAAGCCGGTGTAGAACGTTACTAACTGCTATACAGCCAAAAGTCTCACCGAGGAACATATCCACTGAAAAACTAACCGGCTGTATCAACAGTATAACTTCATGTTCAAACAATGAAGTTCGCCTCCATTTCAAAGATGGGCACCTTAACTTCATGTATGAATTACAAAATCTAGGGCGAAACCAATCGAGAACGTTACCACCGCCTTTGAACGTCGCAACAGCTAAGCCAGTAGTACCACCTGTCTTGTGATTCTGAGAGCGATATCAGTTATTTCAGTTGTACATCCGCTGAACACTATTGGCAATGGATACCTTATTTCACAGCTTGAATATCAAAGTAGAGTGCAAAGCCGTTTGAGAACGTTACCAATTGGTACAACGTCATACGTCTTACAGGATACTTTGCTCTTCCAAGAACATAACCCACTGTATCGAGAGTATAACTCCGTGATCAGAGAAACACACTAGTATATATTTTAGTGACAGCCACATTAAATTCATGTATGTATGAGAAGCTCGAGTGTCATACTGTTGCAGAACGTTATCACCTTCTGAGAGACAAACGGCTAACTCAATAACTTCACCCATCCTGTGGTTCCGAAAGACAAACAAGGCATTCCGAGAGTTAATCCGCTAAACGGTATTTGGCAATAGACACCATAATTCACTGCTTGTATACTAAATTAGAGTGCCTATTCTTCTGATATGCTTACCAATTGGTATAAAGTCACATTCTTCTTCGCATACCTTACCTTCCGAGAATATAAGGCGCAGTACCGTGGGTATAGTATACCGTTCAGGGAAACAAATGTGTTTACATTTTAGTGACAGGTCCCTTAAATTCATGTATGAATTAGAAGATCTTGGGTCAAACCGTTCGACAACGTTACCACCTTCTGTGTGAGACGAAAGGATGCTTCACTATCTGCACCTGTCCTGCGATTCGGAGAGACAAACATGGTGTTCCGGGAGTAGGTCCGCTGAAGAGCTTTGGCAACAGACCCCTTAATTCACGATCTGAATATTACAGTACGGCGTCAATCCGCTTGCGAACGTGACCAATTGTTTCAATGTCAAACCTTTTAACGAAGACCTAACCTTCCGCGAAACTCACCAGCTTCATCGAGAGTATAACTGCGAGTTCAGAGAAAGAAATTGGTCCTCATTTAAGTAGACGGGCACCATAACATCATGTATGAATTAGAAGATTGAGGGATAAACCGTTCTAGAACGTTACCACCATCTGCGAGAAACGAACGGCAAATTCATTAGCTTTACCTATCATGCGATTCCGAGAGACAAACATGTACGCCGGGAGTGAGTCCGCTGCACAGTATTGGCAATAGATACATTAATTCCTGGAGTGAATATAAAAGCAGTCCGTCAACCCCTTGTAAAGCGCTACCCACTGGCACAGATACAATCTATTTACCGAAAGCCTTTCCGTCAGCGAAGCTAGCCCCCCCCCCCCCCACATCGAGAGTATAACACGCATTTAGGTGACGGTACCGTAAATTCGTGTATGAATTGTAATATCGACGGATAAACAGTTCGAGGACTATACCACCGTCTTTGAGAGTCGAACAGCTGGGTCAATGACCTTCGCCTATCCTGTGATTCTGAGAGTCAAATCATGTAATCCGGAAGAAATCCGCTGAAGGGTATTGGCAATTGTCACAATAATTCACGGCATGATTATTAATGTAGTGAGTCAAACCGTTGAAGAACGTAACCATATCGTTTAAAATTATTCCTTTTACCGAAAGCACTACCGCCAGAGAAACTGTCCCGCCGTGTCGAGAGTATAACTTCGTGTTCAGAGAAACACATAAGTATACATTTCAGTAACTGCACCTTAAATTCATGCATGAATTATTATATCGATGATCAAGCGAAACGAGAATGTTACCACCCTCTGTGAGTTCGAACTTCTAGGTCAATCGCTCCACCTATGCTGTGATTCCGTGGGTCAAACCAGGCGTTCCAGAAGTTAAGCAGCTGAACAGTACTGGCATTAGACACCTTTATTCTCGGCTTGAACAATAAAGTAGATCGTTAAACCGTTTGAGGGCGTTACCAGTTGGTATGAAGTCAAACGTTTTACTGAAAACCTTACCCTGCGAAAAACCAATCCGCTGTATCGCAAGTATAACATGGTCTTCATTGGGACGAGTTATTATACATTTTTGTGACGGTACTTTAATTTCATGTATGAAATTAAGCTTAGCTTTAGCTATCATGTGATTCTGAGAGTCATACCTGGTACTCCTGGAGTAAATCCGCCGAACTGTATTGGCAATAAACACACTAATTCACGGTATATATTTGTATATTTGTATATAGTCAAACGTTTTACAGAAGTCCTTACCTTGGGTGAACCTCACCGGCTTCATCGAGGACATAATATCGTGTTCAGTGAAACAAGTTAATACACATTATAGTGACGGATACTTTAGTTTCTTATATGAATTAGAACATCGAGTGTCATGCCGATGGAAAACGTTGCCGCCTTCTTTGAGAGTGTCAATAGTTTCAGATCTCGCGTGATGATACGGGTCAAGCCAGGTATTCAAGGAGAAGATGCTGCGTACAGATCCAAATCGTTGTAGACAGTTACCTATTGGTAGAGAGTCAAACTTTATACCGGGGGCATTGCGTTCCGCGAACCTCAGCGCTTTCATCGAGAGTATTAGATCGTGTTCATAGAAAGTAATTAGTATTCATTTCAGTGACGGGACCTTACCTTCGTGCATGAATTGGAATATTGGGGGTGAAACTGATACAGAACGACAACACCTTCTTAGAGAGTTGAGCGGCAAAGTTAATAGCATCACCTGTCCTGTGATTGCGAGAGTCAAACCAGGTAGTTTGGGAGTAAATCCGCTGTACAGTATAGGCGTTAAAACACTACTTCCGGGTATAAATAATAAAGTACAGTGTCACACAGTTGGCAACGCTCCCCATTGCTATAGAGTCGAACGTTCTACCGAAGGCATTAGCATACGAGAAGCTGACCCGCAGCATCGAGTGTACATCTTCGCCTTCAGAGAGACAAAGTATTATACATCTTAGTACACCGTACTTTCATGTATGAATTACTTCGTCGAGGGTCAAACCGTTCCAGAACGCTCCAGCCTTGCGAGTAGGACGGCAAAGGCAATAGCTTCACCTGTCTTCTGATTCCGAGAGCCAAACCAGCCATTCCGGGAGATTATCCGCTGAACAGTGTTGGCAAATACACCTTAGTTATTATAATATAATATTATAGTATATATATAATATAATATTAGAATATTAATATAAATCGTAAAGCCGTAGTAGAACGTTACCCATTCGTATACAGTCACACATAAGCCCGAAGGCCTAACCTTCCGAGAAGCACAACCCACTGAAAGGTGTGCCATGCTTATTATTCACGAAAACATACTAGTAGACATTTTACCAGACGGGCGCTTTATTTTCATGTATGAATTACAAGGTTGAGGGTCACAACGTTCAGAAACGTTACCACCTACTTTGAGAGTCGTACATCTGAGTCAATAGTTTCACCTATCCTGTGATTTCGAGAGTCATACCATGTATTCGGGGAGTTAACCCGCTGAATAGTATTGACATTAAACACCTTAATTCACGGTATGAAAAATAAAGTACAGATTCACACCACTGTTGACCCTTACATATTGGCACGGAGACAGACTGTTTACCGAAGGCCATACCATTCCGAGGACCAATCCCGTTGTTTCTAGAGTATATCGCAGTGACCAGAGGAACAAATAGGTAAACATTTTAGTGACGGTCACCATAGTTACATGTATGAAGTCGAAGATCGAGGCTCCAACCGTTCGAGAACGTTACCACACTCTTTGTGGTTCGAACGGCAACGGAAAGTCCTTCACCATTCCAGCGATACCGTGAGTCAAATCAGGTAATCCGTCAGTAAGTCCGCTGCAGTTTATTGACATCTGACACCTTAATTCGCGGTATGAATACTAATGTGGAAAGTTAAACCGACAGAGAACATTACCAATCAGCATAATGTCATTCCTTTTTCTGAATACCATACCTTCCGAGAACCTACCTCGCTGTAGCTAGTGTCCTGCTCAATGTTCCAGGAAACAAAATAAAAGGCATTTTAGCGAACGAACACCGTATGCTTGTGAATAATTATCATCACCGAGAGTCAAAACGTTCGAGAGCCTTATAAGTTTACAAACGAGCACCTTAATTTCAAGCATGACTGAGAAGGTCGAGTGTCAAACCGTTCGAGAACGGTACAACCTTTAGTGAGAGACGACCGACTAAGTCAATAGCTTCGCCTATAGCGTATTTCGCGGTACGAATATGAAAGCAGAGCGTCAGACGGTTACAGAGCTTCACCTTTTAGTTTAGAGTCAAACTTTTTACTGAAGGCCATACCTTCCGAGAAGCCCAACCCGCTGAAGCAAGTGTCGTGCTCAGTGTTCAAGGTAGCAAACTAGTATCACTTACTCCGGGAATACATGGTTTGCCTCTACAAATATTGGAATGCGACAAGCTATGCACTTAACCGTTCGAATCCGAAAGAATGTGGTAACGTTCTAGAGTAGTTTGACTTTCGATTTTGCCATTCAGACACGAAAATAAGGTCTCCGTCAGCTATAATGACTACTACTTTGTTTCCGTGTGCACTTAGCAAGTCACTTGCTAGTTCGGTGTTCTTTCTAGGTCGACAAGTTATTCGATAAAAGGTTTGACTTGATATCAGTTGGTAACGTACTCGAACGGTTTGACGCTCAACTTTTATATCCATACAATGAACTAGTGTGCCTATGGCCAATACTGTTCAACGGATTTTCAACCAGAATACCTTGTTTGACTGTCGCAATCACGGGAATGGTGAAGCTACTGATTTAGACGTTCGACTCTCAAAGACGGTGGCAACGTTCTCGAACGTTTCGACCCCGATCTTTGCAATTCATACGAGAAATTGTGGTGCCCGTCACTGAAATGCATACTAATTTACTTTGGCGAACACGATGTTATACTATCGATACAGCGGCTTATATTCATAGCAAGTAAGGCTTTCGACAAAAGGTTTGACCCGATACAAATTGGTAACGATCTCAAATAGGTTACCGATCTACTTGAATATTGAAGCCCTAAAATAAGATGTCTAATGCCAAGAATGCTTTGCGGATTTTCTCCCGTAATACCTTGTTTGACTCGCAGTATCAAACTTTAGATGAAGATATTGACTTAGCTGTGCAACACTCAAAAGAAGTTGTAACGATATTAGAGGTCATGACGATCGATCTTCTTTTTCATACACGAATTTGAGGTGCCCGTCACTTACCTGTAAATAAGTTAGTTCCTCTAAACACGACGTTATACTCACGATACAGCAAGATTGGCTTTGGAGGGTGAGGTTTTCTGTTAAACTTTTGAATTTAAACCAATTTGTAATCTTCCCAGACGGACAGACTCTCTACATTAATAATCATACCGTGCGTTACGGTGTCTACTGCCAATACTGTTCAGCGCATTTACTCTCGGAATACCTGATTCGGTTCTCCGATTCACAAGATACGTGGAGCTATTGACCTAGCCGTTCCGCTAGCAAAGAAGGTAGTAACGATCTCGAACGGTTTGCCGCTCAATCTCCTAATTGATACATGATGTTAAGGTGCGCGTCACTGAAATGAAGACTAATGTCCTTCTCTGAACACGAGGTTATACTCTCGATTCTGCGGATTAGGATAGTGGACGGTAAGGTCTTCACCAAAGCTTTTGACATTATACCGATTGGTAACGTTCTACAAGGTATAGACTGTGTACCTTAATGTTTATACCGTGAATTATGATGCCCATTGCCAATAATGTACAGTTTTGTGACTTTCGGAATGCCTGGTTGGTCCATCGGAAACACAGGACAGGTGAAACTGCTGACTTACCCGTTCGACTCTCAAAAAGGCGGTAACGTTCTCGAAGGGCTTGATAATCGATCTTTGAATTCATTCAAGAAATTAAGGTGGCCAGCACTAATATTTATAGTAATATATTCCACTGAACTCTGGATTATACGCGCGATACGACACGTCAGACTTCCGGAGGGTACGGATTTCTGTAAGACGTTTGACTTCATTCCAACTGGTATCGCCCTCAAACGGATCGACGCACTACTTTCGAATTCAGACCATGAATTATGGTGACAAATGCCAACACTGTTCAGCTTATTTACTCACGGAATACCTGGTTTGTCCGTCGCAATCACAGGATAAGTGTAGCTATTGACTTAGCCGTTCGTCTCTCACAGAATGAGTTATCGTTCTCGAACGGTTTGACCCTCGATCTTCTAATTCATGCATGGAATTTCTGTGCTCGTCACTAAATTGAATACCAGTTCTTACCTCTGAACACGAAGATATACACTCGTAACGGCAGGTCTGTTTCTCCGTAGGTAAGGCTATCTCTGATGTGTGTGTCTTCATACCAATTGGCAATGCCCTAAAACGGTTGGACACTCTTCTTTACTATTCAAACCGTGAATTAAGGTGTCTCTTGGCAATACTGATCAGCGGACTTACTTCAACAATACCTGCATTGACTCTCTGAATCACTCGAAACGTGAAGCTATTGACTTAGCCGTTCGTCTACCACAGAAGCTAAGATCGTTCTCGAAGGGCGTGACTCTCGATTATTATGTTCGTACATGAAAATAAGATGTGCTTCTGCATATAATGTCTACTAATTTGTTTCCCGAGCACTATGCATGACACTGGCGGCATTGGGTAAGTTTCTTGGAATGCAAAGTATCCGGAAAAATCATGACCTTCTGCCATTTGGTAATGTTCTTCAACGGATTGACCTTTTACTCTAACATTCATATCGTGAGTTAAGGTGCCAATTGCCAGTACCCTTTAGCGATCTTACGCCCAGGGTTCCTGGTTTGACTCTCCGAATCACAGTATAGGTGCTGCTATTGACATAGCCATTCGACTTTCACATAAGGTGTCAACAATCTCGAACGGTTTTACCCTCGATATTATAATTCATGCATGAATTTATGGTGCTCCTCACTAAAATGTATAATACATCGTTCCTCTGAACACGGGGTTATACTCTCGATACAGCTGATCAGTTTTTCGGAGGGTAAGGCAGTCTATTAGTAGTTTAACTCTACATTAATAGGTGATGTTCTACAACGGCATGACGGCCTGCTTTAATTTTCAGAACGTGAATTGAATTGTCTGTTGCCAATAATGTACAGCGCATTTACTCCCGGAGTATCTGGTTTGACTCTCGGAATCGGAGGATATGTGAAGCTATTTACTTACAATTTGGACTCCCTCTGAAGGTGGTAACCTCCGCCAACGGCATGACACTCGATCTACTTTTTCGTACTAGGAATTATGGTGCCCTTCACTTGGATGTATACTAATATGTTTTTCTGAATACGAATTTATACTCTCGATACAGCGGGTTAGCTTCTCGGAAGGTCAGGAATTCTGTGAAAAGTTTGACTGTATAGAAGTAGGTAACGTTGTAGAATGGTTTAACTCCGTTCTTTAGTATGTATAAAGGGAAATAGCGTATATAATTACAATACAGTGCTGCGGGTGCACTCGCGGAATACCTGATTTGAATTCCTGAATCATGGGATATGTGAAGCTACATATTGGCATTGCCGTTCGATTTTCAAAGATAGTTGAAACGTTCTCGATCGGTTTGACACTCGATGTTCGAATTCATGTAAGATATAAAGGTGCCCGTCTCTAAAATTTATAGTAATTTGTTCCACTGGAAACAACATGATACCCTCGATACTGCGGGTTGGATTCACAGCAGGTAAGGCTTCCGGTAAAAGTTTGACTCTGAACTAATTGGTAACGCGCTACGACGGTTTCACTGAGAACTTTAATGTTTATACAGTGCAATTGGGAGTATAAGGTCAATACTGTTCAGAGGATTTTATCCTGGTATACATGGTTTGTCACTCGAGATCACTGGATTGGTGAAGCTATTGCATTAGCCATGCGACTCTCGAAAGAGGTGGTATCGTTCTCGATTGGCTTGGCCCTCGGCTTTGTAATACACAAATGAAATTGCGGAGCACGTCACTAAAATGATTACTAATTTGCTTCCCTGGACACAAAGTTATACTCTCGATGCAGCGGGTTAATTTATTGGAAGGTACGTCCATCCGTAAAAAGTTTGACTCTATATCAATACGTAACGTTCTTCAACGGTTTGACTCAGTAATTTGATATTCATACCCAGAATTACGGTGCCTATTGCCAATACCTTTTAGCCGATATACTTCCCGAGTACCTGGTTTGACACTCGGAATTAGAGGATAGATGAAGCAATTTACATAGCTGTGCGACCCTTAAAGGAGTTGGTAGCATTGTGGAAGAGTTCTCCACGCGATCTTCTGTTTCATAGATGGAATTGAGGTACCCGTCTCTAAAATCTATACAATTTTGCTTCTCTGACCACGAAGTAATACTCTCGATTCAGTAGGTTATGTTCTCGGAAGGTGCGGCCGTCGGTGAAGCGTTGGACACGATACCAATAAGTAACGTTGTACAACTGTGTGACTCTGTACTTTTATATGTATAGAGGAAGGTAGTGTTGTTAATGCCGATACTCCACAAGCGGATTTAATCCCGGAATACCTGGTTTGGTACCGGGAATCACGGGATAGGTGAAGCTATTGACGTTGCTGTGCGACTCTCAAAGAATCTGATAACGATATTGAACGGTTTGACACTCGATCTTCTAATTCATACATGAAAAACATGCTGTCCGTCTGCTAAAATGTCTCCTAATCTGCTTCCGTGCTAACTTAGCATGACATTCGCTATAGCGGGTTCTGTTCTGGGAAGGAAAGGTTTCTGGCAAGGTGTATGATGTTATATCAATTTGCAACGTTCCCGAGCGGTGTGATTCTGTACTTCAATATTCATCCAGTGGGTTGCGGTGCTAATTGCCAATACAGCTCAGCGAATTTATTCCTGGAATACCTGATTTGCCTCTCGGAATCACAGGATACTTGCAGCTATTGGCTCAGTTGTGCGACCTTCAAATAAGGTGATAACGTTCTCAAACAGTTTGACACTCGGTATAGTTACTCATTCATGAAATAAAGGCCCTCCACCAGAATGTGTACTAATTTTTATCTCTGACCACGACGTTATACTCTCGATACAGCGGGTTAAATTCTCGGTAGATATGGCACCGGCAAAAAGTTTTATTCTATACCAATAAGGAGCGTTCTTCTGTAGTTTAATACACACTGTAGTTTAATACACGCACCGTGAATTAGGGTGACTAATGCGAATACTGCTCTGCGCATTTACTCCCGGAATACCTGATTTGTTTCGCGCAATAATAGGTTGCGGTGGTGCTGATGATTTAGCTTTGTGTCTCTCAAAGAACGGGGTAACGTTCTGGACGCGTTTGACCATCGATTTTGTAATTCATACATGAAATTATGGTGCCCATTACTAAAATGCATATCAATGTGCTTCTCTGAACATGAAGTTGTACTCTCGGTTCAGCGGTACACATTCTCGGAAGGTTATGTATTCTGTAAAAAGAATGACTTTATAACAATTGGTAATGTTGTCCAACGATTTGAAACCCTACTTTAATACTCATGCCGATAATTCAGGTGTCACGTGCCAATGCTGAACAGTGGATGTACTCCTAGTATTCCAGGTTTGATGTACCCTGCGATACCAGGTATTGCTCTCGGACGTGCAGGATAGGTGATGCTGTTGGCATATATGTGCGACTCACTAAGAAGTTGGTAACGTTCTGGAAGGGTTAGCCTCGCGATCCTCTCATCCATACATGAAATTAATGGTCCCGGCAATACTATGAATACTAATTTGTTTCTTTGAACACGAAGCAACACACACACTGCTGCCAATTATTTTCTCGGAAGGTAAGGTAACCTGTAAAAAGAATGACTTTGCACCTACCTGTAATGTTCACCGGCGGTTTAACTCTCTGCTTTAATATTCATGTGGTAAATTAATGTTTCTAATACCAACACCGCTCAGCTGATTTACTACCGATATACCTGGTTTGAATTTCGAAATGCGAGTATAGGTGAAGCTATTTATTTAGCCGTTCGTCTTTCACTGAAGGTGACAACATTCTCGAGTGGCTTGACACTCAATCTTCTTGTTCAGAATGAAATTAATGATCCCGTCGCAAAAATGTTTTCTAATTTCTTCCTCTGATCACGAAGTTACACTCTCGGTAGGGTGGGTTAGCGTCTCCGACGATTGAGCTATCGGTAAAATGATTGACTCCATTCCAGTAGGTTTTGTTCGTCAACGGTGTGACTGTCTGCTTTAATATTCAAACCGTGAATTAATGTGTCTATTCCCAATACTGCCCTGCGGATATACACCCGGAATACCTGGTTTGACTCTCGGAATCACAGGATAGGTGAAGCTATTGACTTAGACGTTCATCTCACGAAGATAGTGGTATCGTTCTACAACTGTTTGGCTCTGTACATTATTATTCAAAACCTGAATTAAGGTGTCAATTGCAAATTCAGATTAGCGGATTTACTCCCGGTATACGTGGTTCGTCTATCGGAATCACAGGATAGATGATGCTATTGACTTAGCCGTCCGACCATCGATAGAGTCATTCCTTTTAGCGAACACATTACCTTCCTAGAACAAAACCCTATGTTGCGAGTGTCATGCTTAGTGCCCAAGGAAACAAATTACTAGACATAATGGCCGAAGCACAGCGTTTTTCATATATAAGTTAGAAGATAGGGGGTCAAACCGATCGAGTACGTTGCCACCATCTGTGAGATGCGAAGGGCTAAGTCAATAACTTCAACTGTCCTGTGGTTCCGTTAGCAAATCCAGGTATTCCGGGAGTCTATCTACAGTACTGTATTGGTAACGGACAACTTAATTCACAGTTTGAATATTAACGCAGAGCCGTTTGAGAACGTTATCAGTTGGTACAAAAGACAAATGTTCTAGAGAACGTCTTACCTTGCGCGAACCTCACCCGCGTCATGGAGAGTGCAACTTCATGTTCAGAGGAAGAAATCTGTAATCATTTTAGTGACGGGCGCCTTAATTTCATGTATGAATTACAAGACGGAGGATCACACCGTCCGAGAACGTTGACATATTCTGTGAGAGATGAATGGTTAAGAAAATAGCTTTACCCATCCTGTAATTCCGCTAGTTAAATCAGGTATTCCGGGAGTCAATCCGCTGAGCAGTACTGACAATGAACACCTTAAATCTCGGTATGAATATTAAGGTAGAGAGTCAATACGCCTGAGAACATTACTCTATGTCATAAAGTCCTTCCTTTTACCGAATACATTACCTTCATATATCATATCCCGCAGTGTCGAGTGTCATGCTGGGTGCTGACGGAAACAAATTAGTAAACAGTATTGCAGAAGCACACCTTATTTCTGTATATGAATTAGAAGATCGAATGTCAACTAGTTCTAGACTGTTCCCACCTCCTTTGGGACTTGAACGACTAATTCAAGAGCTTCACCAATCCTGTGATTTCGATAGTCATACCAGGTATTCCGGAGTAAATGTGTTGTAAAGCATTGGCAATAGACACCTCAATTCACGGTTAGAATATTAATGAAGGCAGTCAAGCCGTTTTGGAACATTACCTATTCTTGTAGGGTTAAATGTTTTACAGAATGCCTTACCCTCAGTAGAACTGACCGCATGAATCCAGAGTATAACACCGCGTTCAGAGGTACGAACTATCATTCAATTTAGTAACGAGCACCTTAATTTCATGCAAGAATTAGAAGATCGAGGGTCAAACCGACCGAGAAAGTTACCACCTTCTTTGAGGTTCAAACGGCAATGTCAATAACTTAATACATTCTGTGAATCAGAGAGTGGAACGAGATATTCCGGGAGCAAATGCGCTGTACAGTATTGGCAGTAGACAACTTAATTCTCGGTTTGAATATTAAAGTACGCCGTCGCACCGATTGAGAACGAAACCAATTAGTACAAAAGTCAAAAGTCTTACCGAAGATTTTACCTTCCGCGAGCCGTTCCGCGACATAGAGAGTGTAATTTCGTGTTCAGAGAAAGAAATTTGTAACCGTATCAGTGACGAGCACCTCATTTTCATATACGAATTAGATGATCGTGTGTCAAATCATTCGAGATTGTTACCACCTCCTTGTAGAGTCGAACCGCTGAGTCAACAGCTTCACCCATAGTTGTGATTCCAAGCGTCAAGCACGGTATTCCAGGGGTAAAACCGCTGAACGGAATTGACAATAGATACCTTAATTTACAGTGTAAATATTTAAGTAGAACGTATAACCGTTTGTGAACGTTACCAACTTGCATAACGACATACTATTTACCTGATACCTTACCATCAGAGAACGTAATCCGTTGTATCGAGGGTATAACTTCGTATTTGGCGAAAAAAATTAGGAGACATTTTAGTGACGGGCACCTTAATGTCGTGTAAGAATTAGAAGATCGATGGTCAAACCGTTCGAGAACGTCACCACCATCATTGATGGTCGGACCTCTAAGGCAGTAGCTTCATCCGTCTTGTGATTCCGAGAGTAATGCCAAGTATTCCTGGAATAATCCGCTGAACAGTATTGGCAATAGACAGCTTATTTCGCGATATGAACATTAAAACAGTGCATCAAACCGATGTCGAGCATTACCTATTCGCATAGAGTCAAACGCTTTACAGTAGAGCTAACATTCCGTGAAGCTAATCTTCTGTAGCGAGCGTATAACTTCGTGTTCAGAGAAGCATGTTCGTATACATTTTGGTTGCGGCTACATTAGTATCATCTGAGAATTCGATGATCCAGGGAAAAGCGGTTCGAGAATGTCACCACCTTCCTTGAGATTGGAACAGCTAACAGAATAACTTCTTTGGGAGTCGATCGGACAAGACAGTAGCTTCAGGTATCCTGTGACTCCGAGAGTGACACTGTATATTCCAGCAGTAAGTACTATCATCAGTTATGGCAATAGGCACCTTAAGACTATTCCTACCAGGACCGGTCAAATGACCGTTTACAAATTTTCAATTGGAATTTCGTACATTCAACGTTAGTGTATCGCCTTTAAACTTTACGACCTTTCCTCGTATATATGTATGATTCATTTCTCAATATTCACTTATATTTTATTGTTTATTTTCTGAGAGATATTTGTAGTCTGTCTTACCTACCACGACGGGTCATTTGACCGGTAATACGATTTATACTTTTTTGTAATAGTTTCTCTCTAAGAGTTAATGCAAAAACTATAAAGTCGTTACAAACGAAAGGTAATGTAGTTGTGGCACGATTTTATCCGACAAGTGCCTTCCAGAAAATGGTTTACGGCACTTTCACGTGTTTAAAGATCTCGCTCGACTATCGGTTTAGTGTTGATTATTTGCTTGATTGATATCTGATATGGTCCAGACCCTCGAATATTCTTACGACACCTTATGTACGATGACATAAAGTGGCTTCTAACTGCAGGAAATGTATAGACGTTTTCTCACGAATTCAAATCAGTATTGTCTTGCGACACGAACAGAGTGCATCGAAACGTGAAGTCACAAAGAGCATACTTGGCAGCGTTTTATTATTATTTCGAAATATTTTATATCGTATTACGAGATATAAGTGCAATTTTCAAAATAGTGATCAAGACTAATAATACGTCGCAGTAAGTTTCACATTTTACCTTTTATTTATATCTTTACCTAATTTGATTTACATTTTCATATTTCAGTTTTCATTTTCTCCGTTGAACATTTACCGCAGAATGTCAAGACGATTGAGACGTGCGAATGTATTATTAGCGAGAATAAATGATATCGATGCAGAATGTTCTGAAGATGATCAGGAAATTATGGATATGGAAATGACACTACGGAAAATTATGATCTATTTGAAACCGGCTCGAACACCGATGAGAGCAAAGAGAATATTTCGAACGTACGTAGACGACGAAAGAGAAGGAGATTTATAGGTAGTTCCGATAGTGAGAATATGTTATAGGCAAGTGAAATTACCATGGCCGAAACTGTTGGGCAGGAAGTAAAAATAAGGTCTAATCCGGGAAGGGCACGTGGTCATAATATTTCTTGGGAAACATCAGGCCCGACTGTCTACAGTAAACGTAATATTATGAAACGCGAAGTTAGGACGGCATTTTCTTTGATAATTGATAAAAATATAATCAAACTTATAAGAAAGTGCACAGAGGCAGAGGCATTTAGAGTGTTGGGATAAAAATGGGAACTGTCTACAGCAAAGTCATATGCATTTTTTTAAATTATGTATGCATGCAGCGCACATGAGGCTAAGAATATAGATACAGCAGTTCTATGGAATAGAAAGGGGGGCCCGCTTTTTTTCTCAACTACTATGAGTAGAAATGACTGTACGGAGATTGTGAGATTTATTCGATTTGACCACAAAAATCAACAAAGCCAACGATTAGAAACCGACAAATTGGCTATGATTTCCGAAGTTTGGTACAAGTTTAATGACAACAATCAGAATTGTTATAAACCAGGTCCATATATTACTATTGACAAAAAATTGCTTCCAACGAATGCAAGGTATATATTCACTCAATACATGCCCAATAAACCGGACAAATTTGGTATATAATTTTGGTTAGCATCCGATGTACGTAGCAAATATATAATGAACGGCTTTCCATATTTGGGAAAAGATGAAAGTAGAGAACCCTCAGTTCCTCTTGGAGACTTTGTCACTATGAAACTAGCAGAACGGCATGTAGGATGTGGAAGAAATATAACCACAGACAACTTCTTTACGAGTCTACCTATAGCAACAAAACTTTTAGCAAAAAAAACTACGATTGTTGGGACAATTAGAGAAAATAGAAAAGAGCTACCAAGACTAGCATAGCTGAAAAATAACGACATGGCTCTTTTCTCAACCGAACGCTATCGCTCAAATAATTGTATGTTGATCATTTACAAAGCCAAACCAAGAAAGAAAGTTCTAATTCGCAGTTCGATGCACAACTCTGTGCAAGTTGGAGAAAATGACACCCGAACACCGGGGACAATTCAATTTTCTAATAGCACCATATTTGGCGTAAATATTACCGATCAAATGGCCACAAATTATTCTGTAAAATCTAAATCTCGAAGATGGCCATTGCAAGTATTTATTAATATCTTCGATTTAGCCGGGATAAATGCATGTGGGTTATACAACGAAACTACAGGAGGAGAAATTACAAGACAGGAATTTCTGTTCCAATTGGCAGAAGAAATTGTCACTGAATACCAACAAGATCTCGGCAATGAAAATGAGCCAATACCCATCGCAAATACAAACACAGGTTCCCGTGTACGGAAAACAAGTCAGATATGGTATTGTAAAGATAATAAGACGAACAAAATCTGTCTAAAGTGTAAGAAGTACGTAAGCGGAAAATGTACAGTTGAAAAGCCCGTTTGTAAAAAATGCGACGAAAAGAATAAAATGTAGATTATGTACTCCTGAATAAAAGAAAATATATTTTTATACTGGTAAACTGGCTATTGGTCTGCATTCAATATTGAAAAATATAAGTTGTGAAACACCGGTCATTTGACCGGCCGCGGTAGGAATAGGTATACGTGATGTGTCGGTAGTAATAGTGTTAATTCACGCTATGAATATTAAAGAAGAGAGTCAAACCGCGGAAGAACGTAACATATTTGTATAGAGTCAAACTCTTTCCCGAAGGCCTACCCCCCAGAGATGTTATCCCGCTGTATCGAGCGTATAACACCGTGTTCAGTGATACAAGTAACACGGCATTCTAATGGCGGGCACCATAACATCATGAATGAATAAGAAGATCGATCGTCAAACCGTTAGAGAACGTTATCACCGTCCATGAATGTGTCACACTCCTAAGTCAATTGCTGTACCTATCCCTTGATTGCGAAAGGCAATTCAGGAATTCCAGGGCTAAATGCGCTGAACGGTATAGGTTTATCAGTTGGTCTCAAACGTTTTGACGCTTTACATTTCTGTTGAATCCGTGAATTGGAGTGTCTATTGGCAGTCCTCTTCAGCGGATTTACTCCAGGAATACCTGGATTGACTATCCGAATCCCTGGACTGGTGAAGCTGTTGAGTCAGCCGTTCTAATCTCAAAGAAGGCGGTAACTTTCTCGAATGGCTTGGCGCTCGAACTCCATATTCATAATGAAACAAAGGTCCCCGTCACTGACATGAATTCTAATTTCTTTCTCTGAACCGAAGTTACACTCGCGATACAGCCTGTTATTTTTTTGGAGGGTATGATCTTCGGTAAAGCGTCTGACTATATTGCAATTTGTAACGTTCTCAAATGGTCTGACACTCTATTTTAATATGCAAACCGTGAAATATGGTTTCTATTACCAAAACTCTTCACCGGGCATACTCTCGGAATACCTCGTTTGACTCACGGAACCACAGGGTATGTGAAGATATTGACGCAGCTATTCGTATCTCACACAAGCTGGCAATGTTTTTGGGCGGTTTGGCCCTCAATCTTCTAATTCATACATGAAATTAAGGTGCCCATCACTGCACTGTTTACTAATTTTTATCCCTAATCATGTAGCGATACTCTCGATACGGCGGGTTAGCATCACGGAAGGTAAGGACTTCGGTAAAACGTTTATCTTTATAAGAATTGGTATCGTTATCAAACGGTCTAACGCTTTATTTTAGTGTTCAAACCGCGAATCAAGGTGTCTATTACCAATAATGTTCAGCTGATTTACTCCCGGAATACCTGACTTGGCTCTCGGAATCACAAGAAGAGGTGAAGATATTGGCTCAGCCGTTCATGTCTCAGATAGGGTGGTAACGTTCCAAAAGGTTTGACACTATGTCCTCTAATTTGTACATGAAGTTAAGGTGCCCGTGACTGAAATGAATACTAAATGTTTTTCAGTATACACGAACTTATACTCTCAAAGAAGCAGGTGAGGTTCGCAGAAGGTAAGGCCTCGCTAAAACGTTTGACTTTATGTCAATTGGTAACGTTATCAAATGGTGTTACGTCCTATTTTAATATCCAAACCGTTATCTCAGGTGTCTATTGCCTGTACTGTTCAGTCGATTTACTCCCGGAATACCTGGATTGTCTCTCGGAATTTCATGGTAGGTAAAGATATTGACGTAGCCGTTCGTCTCTAACTGGAGTTCGCAACGTTCTCGAGCGTTTTGCCGCTTGACCATCTAATTCACAAAGGAAGTTTAGGTGCCAGTCAATGTTATGGGGAATAACTTCTTTCTCTGAACATGAGGTCATACTCTCGATACACACGGCTTGTTTTTCGGGGCATAAGTTCTTCGGTAAGACGTTTAATTTTATAGCAATTGGGAACGATCTACTCCGGTCCGACTGTCTGCTTTAATATTCAAACCGTGTATTAAGGTGTCAATTGCCAACAGTGTTCCGCGGATTTTGTCAGGGGAAACCTGGTTTGACACGCGGAATGACAGGATAGGTATAGCTATTGTCTTAGCCGATTGAAAATCAAAGAGTGCGGTAAAGTTCTCGAACTGCTTGACACACGATTTTCTAATTCATTTATAAGATTGATACCCTCGTCCCGAAAATATATGCTAATTCGCCCCACTGACACGATGTTATACCCACGACATAGCGGGATAGATTTTCGGAGAGTTGCCACCTTCATTACGTATCGAACGGCAAAGTCAATAACTATACCTACTCTGTAATTCCGAAAGTCAAGCATGGTATTCCGGGAGAAAATATGCTGTACAGTATTGGCATTAGACACCCTATTTCACGGCTTGATTATTAATGTCGGGCGTCAAACTAATGGAGAACGTTACGAATTCGAATCGAGTCAAACCTTTTACCGAAAGCCTTACCTGCGGTGAATCTATCCCGCTGTATCGAGACTATATCAAGGTGTTCAGTGGAATATATTAATATAAATTTTAGTGACGGGCACCTTAATTTCATTTATCAATAAAGAGATTGAGAGTCAAACCGATGGAGAACGTTACAACTTTCCTTGAGAGTCGCACAAGTAAGTCAATAGCTTCACCTATGCTGCGATAACGAGAGTCAATTCCGGTATTCCGTGATTAAATACACATAGCAGAATTGGCAATAGATACCTTAATTCACTGCATCAGTTTTCAGGTTGTGAGAAAAACCGTCGGACATTTCCAAATGGTATAAAGCCATTCTCTTTTCCCAATACTTTACCTTCCGTGAACCCAACCCGCTGTATCAAGAGTATAACTTCGTGGTCAGGGAAAAGTTAGTATCTATTTTAATGGTGGTCTTCTTTATTTCATGTATGGATTAGTGGATCGAGGGGCAGGCTCTTCCAGGTCGTTACCAACATCTTTGATGGCCGCACAACTAAGTCACTTAAGTCACTAGCTTCACTTACCCCATGATTCCTAATGACAAGTGTAGTGCTGTAGAACGTTACCTATTCGTAGAGAGTCAACCTTTTTACAGAAGACCTTACCTTCCGAGAGGCCAACCCGCCGTGACGAACCGTAATTTCATGTATGAATAAGAAGATCGAGCGTCAAACCGATGAAGAACATTACCAATTGGTATAGTGTCAAACGCTTCACCGATGACGCTATCCACCGAAAACCTAGTACGCTGTATCGACGCTATAGAGGCGTGTTCAGAGGATCGAATTATCATACATTTTCAAGACGGGCTCATCAATTTCGTCTATGAATTAAATGGAGGGTAAAACAGTTCGAAACGGTTACCACCTTGTATGATATTCGAACAGCTAAGTCAATAGCTTCACCTATCCTGTGATTCCGAAAGCTAATCCAGCGTTTCGGTGTGTGAATCCGTTGAACGTTATTGGCAACAGACACCTTATATCACGGATAGATATTATAGTGGTTCGTCAAACCGTTTGAGAGTGTAGCCAATTTTTATAAAGACAAGCGTTTTAGCGATGGCCTTACCTTCCGAGGACCTGACCAGCTGCATCGAGAGAATAACATTGTATTTAGTACAAGAAATTAGTATTCATTTCAGTGACGGGCACCTTATCCTCGTGTATGAATTAGAAGATCAATGGTCAGACCCTTGGAGAACGTTACCACGCTGTGTGGGAGTCAAAAGGCGAAGTCAGTTTCATTAGCTATCCTGTGCTTTCGAGAGTTAATCCATGTATTCAAGGAGTACTACCGCTGGAGATTATTCTCAATAGTCCACGGTATAAATATTGAGGTGCTGAGTCACGCCGCTGGAGAACATTATAAATTAGAAAAAATTAATTCTTTTTATCCAATTCCTTACCTACCGAGAAGCTAACTCGCTGTATCGAGTGTACGACTTCATATTCAGAGAAGCAAATTATTATACGTTTTATCGTCAAGCTCCTCAATTTCATGTATGAATTAGAAGATCGGTGGTCAAAACCAATCAAAAACGTTATCACCGTCTTTGGGAGTCGGTCGGCTAAGTCTATTGCTTCAAATATCCGTGATTCCGACATCGAAACCGGGAAAACCGAGATTAAGTCCTCTGAAGGGTATTGCAAATTGACACCTTAATTCACGGTTTGAATACTAAAGTATAGCGTCAACGAGTTTTAGAGCGTTCCTAATTGGTATAAGGTCAATCACTTTACCGATGGCCTTACCTTCGGAGATGCTAACCCGCCGAATCGAGGGTATAGCTACGTGTATAGGGATACAAATTGGTATACATTTTAGTGATGGGAACCTTAATTTCGGTATGAATAAGAAGATCAAGGGTAAAACCGATCGAGAATGTTACCACCTACCTCGAGAGGCGAACGGATAAGACGGCAGCTTAATGTATACTTTGAGTCCGAGAGCCAAACCAGGTATTAACGAACAGGTAAGTCCATAGCTTCATATATCCTGTGATTCCAAAAGTCAAACGAGATATACCGGGTCTAAATACGCTGTACAGTATTGGCAATAGAAACATTAATCCACCGCATGAATATTAAAGTAGAGAGCCAAACTGTTCGAGAACGTTACCAATTAGTACAATGTCTTACTCCTTATCCGATACCTTACATTCCGTGAATATTATCCGCTGTATCGTCGGTATAACTTCTTGCCCAGAGAAACAAATTAGCAGACATCTTAGTGACGGGCATCATAATTTCATGTATGAAATAGAAGATCGAGTGTCAATCTGCTCGATAACGTTATTTCCTTCTTTGAGAGTTGCGCAGGTAAGTCAATAACTTCCCCTGCCCTACGATTCGGCGAGACAGTTAGCTATGCCGGGAGTCAATTGGCTGAGCAGTATTGGCCACAGACACCATAATTCACAGTATGAATATTAAAGTAGAGAGTCAATGCGTCGGAGGACATAACAAATTCGTATTAAGTCATTCCTTTTACCGAAAACCATACCTTCCGAGAGCCAACTCCATTGTAGCCAATGTCCTATTTACTGTTCACGGAAACACATTAGTGGACAAACTGGAAGGGGGGGGGGGCGACACTTTCATTAATAAATATCAAAATCGAGAGCCACATCGTTCGAGAACGTTACCACCTTTATTGAGACTCGAACGGATAAGTCAATAGCTTCACCTCTCTTGTGATTACGAGAATCAAACCTGGTATACCGGTAGTAAAACCGCCGTAAAGTATTGGCATTAGACGTCCTATTTCAGGGTACAGATATTAAAGTACAGAGTCAAAACGTTGTAAAGCGTTGCCGTTTGCTATAGAGTCAAACTTTTTACCTAAGACCTTACCTTACTAGATCGTATTCCGCTGTATCGAGAGTATGACTGCGTGATCAGAAAAGAAAATTACTATATATTTTATTGACGGGCATGTCAATTTCATGTATGAATTACATGATCGTGGGACACACCGCTCGAGAATGTTGTCACCTATTCATAGTTACGAACGGCTATATCAATAGCTACACCTCTCCTGTGATACCGAAATCCAAACAAGGTATTCCGTGAGTAAAGCCGCTGTACATTATTGGCAATAGACACCCTAGTTCACGATATACATATTGACGTACAGAGTCCAACTGTCGTAGAATGTTACTTATTGCTACAGTGTATAAGATATTACTGAAGACCCCACCTTCCGAGAACCGAACACGCTGTATCAAGAGCTTAACTTCGTGTCCAGGAAACAAGTTTGTATACCTTTTAGTAACTGGCACCTTAATTTCATGTACGAATTAGAAGATGGAGATGCAAATTGTCCCAGAACGTTACAAGCATCTATGAAAGTCGTACTGAGGGATTATATCCACTGAACAGTATGGCAATGGACACCTTAATTCACGGCATGAATATTAAAGTTGATAGTCAAACCGCCGGAGAACATTAAGAATTCGTATAAAGTAATTCATTTATCGAATCCCTTACCTTCCTGGAACCGAACACGCTGCAGCGAGTGTCTTGCTTAGTACTGACGGAAACAAATTATTAAACATTTCAGAAAATGGGCACTATAATTTTATGTAACAGTAGAAGTATTGAGGGTCAAACCGTTCGAGAACGTTACCATCTTCTGTGAGAGACGAAGCGGCTACTTCAATAGCTTCACCTATTCTGTGACTCGCAGTGCCAAACCAGGTATTCCGGGAGTAAGTACGGCGATCGGTGTTAGCAATAGACACCACAATGAACGGTTTGTATACTAAATTACTGCGTCCATCCATCTGAGATGGTTACCGAATGGTACAAAGTCAAACTTCTTATCGAATGCCTGACCCGCCGAAGGCCTAATCCGCTGTATCCAGAGTATAACATCGTGTTCAGAGAAAGAAATTGGTATACATTTTAGCGATAGTTATCATTGGTTCCTGTATGTATTCGAAGACAGAGGGTCAAATCGTTAGAGAACAATACGACCCTCTTTGATAGACGTACAACTAAGTCAATAGCTTCACTTATCATGTGATTCCGAAACTCAAGCCAGGCATACCGAGAGATAATCAGCTGATCAGTATTGGCATTAGACACCTTAATTCATGGTTCGAATATTGAAGTAATTCCTCAACCCGTTTGAGAGCGTTACCAATTGGTATATAGTCAAACGTTTTAGTAAAGATTTTACCCTTCGAGAAACTAACTCGCTGTATCGATAGTATAACATGACATTCAGCGGGACGAATTATTATTCATTTTAGTGACGGTACCTTAATTTAATATTTGAATTAGAAGATCGAGGATCGAAACTTTCGAGGACGTTGCCACCTTAAGTGAGGGACGATCGGCTAACTCTATAGTTTCATCTATCTTATTATTCGTAGAATCAAACCAGGTATTGCTGGAGCAAATCCGCCGGAGAGTTTTAGCAATAAACATCGTAATTCAAGGTGTGAATATTAAAACATAGCGTCGCACCGTGTGAGAACGTTACTAATTGCTAAAAAGTTAACCGTTTTACTGTAGGATGTATCTACCGCGAAGCCAACCCGCCGTATCGAGCGTATAACTTCATGTATCGAGGTGAAAATTAGTTTACATCTGAATGACGGGTCCCTTTATTTCGTGTACGAATTGCAAGATCGAAGGTCAATCCGTCCGAGAACGTTACCGCCTTCTCTGAGAGACGAGCGGCCAAGTGAATAGCTTCACCTATCCTGAGATTCCGAAAGTCAAAGCAGGTATACCGGTAGAAAATCCACTGAACAGTATTGACACTGGACACGTTATTTCATGGTTTGACTATTAAAGCAGACCGCCACGCAATTTGAGAACGTTACCAATTTGTATCGAGTCAATCCATTTACCAAAAGACTTACCTGCGGGGAACCTAACCCGCTGTATCGAGATTATAACATCGAATTTTGTGGAAAGTATTACAATAAATTTTAGTGGCGGGCTCCTTAATTTCATGTATGAGTAAGAAGATCGAGATTCAAACAACTGGATAACGTTACCACCTTTCCTGACAGTAGCACCGCTAACTTCACCTATACTGTGATACGAAGAATAAAACCTGGTATTCCGGGATTAATTGCGCAGAAATAAAATTAGCTCACGGTTTGAATATTAAATTAGAGTGTCTTGCCGTTTGATAAAGTTACCAATCGGCATAACGTAATACCCTTTCCCGGAATAAATACCTTCTGAGATTACAACCCGCTGTATCGTGGGTATAACGATGTGTTCAGCAAAACAAATTAATATATATTTCAGCAGAAGGACACCATATTGTCATGTATGAATTGAAAAATCGACAATCAAACCGTTCGAGATCGATCCCTCCTCCTTTGAGAGTCGAGCGGCTGAGTGCATAGCGACACCTATCCTGATATTCCGATAGGTAAACCAGGTATGACGGGAGTCAATTTGCAGTACACTATTCGCCATGGATACCTTCATTCGCGGATTTAATATTAATGTACAGCGTGAAACTGTTTCAGAACGTTACCAGATGGTATAAAGGCAAACGTCCTACCGACTGCCGTACCTTCGGAGAAAAAAAACCGCTTTGTCGGGGGGTATAGTATCGGGATCAGGGAAACAAATTAATATACGTTTTAGCAGGCGGACAACTTAATTTCATGTATGAATTAGAAGATCGAATGTCATACTGTTCGAGATCGATACCACCTTCTTTGAGAGCCGAACGGCTGAGTCAAAAGCTTCACTTATCCTGTTATTCAGAGAGTCAAACCAGGAATTCCGGGAGCCTATCCGCTGCAAAGTATTCGTAATGGACGGCTTAACTGGCGGTTTGTATATTAAAGTAGAGCGTGAAGCCATTTGTGAACGATACCAATTTTGATACATTCAAACGTTTTACCGACGGCGGGAACTTTTGCGAACCTCGCCCGCTTCATCGAGAGTATAATTTCGTGTTTAGAGGATCAAATTATTACACACTCAAGTGACGTGAACCTTAATTTCATTATGACTAATAAGAGTAAAGGTCAAACAATTCGAGAAAGATACCACGTCCTTTGAGATTGAAACCGTTGCGTCAGTAGCTTCATACATCCTGTGGTTTAGATAGTCAATGGAGATATTCCGGGAGTAAATTCGCTGTCCAGCATTGACGATAGGTACCTTGGTTCGAGGATTGAATATTGAAATAGATCGTTACACCGTGAGAGAACGTAACAATTGATATAAAGTCAAACATTTTACCCAATGCCTTACCGTCCGAGAAGATGACCAGCGGTATCCAGAGTACAGCTTCATGTTTAGAGAAACAAAATATTATACAATTTTGTGACGGCACCATGAATTCATTTATGAATTATCATATCGAGATTCAAAGCCTTGGAGAACGTTTCCACCTTGTGTTAGAGACGAACTGCTAAGTCAATAGCTTCACCTATCCTGTACTTCGCAGAGGCAAAGCCGGTATTCCAGGAGTACATCCGCTGAAGTGTATTTGCCATACACAATTCACGGTACAAATATTATGGTACTGGTTCGAACCGCCGAAGAATATTATCAATTAACATAAGGTAATACTTTTTACCCAATACCAGACCTTCCGATATACTAATCCGCTGTAGCGAGTGTCGAGCTTAGTGTTCACGGAAACAAATGTGTAGACATTTCAGCAAACGGACACCTCAGTGCCACGTATGAATAACTAAATCGGGAGTCAAACTGATCGAAAACGTTAACATCTTTTTTATAGAGTCGAACGGCAATGTCAATAGCTTCCCCTACCCTATAATGCCGAGAGTCAGACCAGGAATTGAAAGAGTCTATCGGCAGTATAGGATAGTCAATGGACATATTAATTCACTGTATAAATAGTAATGTACAGAGTCATATCGTTGTAGAACGATACCTAATGGGATTGAGTCAAATTTTTACTGAATACCTAACATTCCTAGTACGTACCCCGCTTTATCAAGAGTAATATTTCGTGTTCAGACACGCAAAAATGAATACATATTAGTGACGGGCATATTAATGTCATGCATGAAATGGAAGGTCAAGGGCCTGAGTGTTCGAGAGCATTACCACCTTCTATGAGAATCGAGCGGCTATGTCACTAGCTTCACCCGTCCGGTGATTCCGAGAGTCAAACCAGGTACTCCGTGAGTCTATCCTATGCACAGTATTGGTAATCGATATCATAAATCACAATTCGTATATTAAAGTCGATCGTAAAACCGTTGTACAACATTGCCTATTCGTATAGAATCATACATTCTACCGGTGGTCTTACCTCCCGAGTAGTCCAACCCGCTGTAGGGAGGGCCATGCATAGTAATCACGGAAACAAATGAGTATACATTTTATAAGACGGGCACTTTATTTTCATGTATGTATGGCAAAATCGAAAGTCAAAGCGTACGAGAACCTTACAAACTTCTTTTACAGTCAAACGTCTAAGTCACTAGCTTCACCTATCTTATATTTCCGAGAATAAAACCAGGTATTCCTGGACTAAATGCACTGAACAGGATTGAAAATGGACACTCCATTTCTCGGTATGGTATTAGATTTAGTTGTGATTCAAGCCGACGTATAACGTAAACAATATGTATAAAGACACGCTTTTTACCGACCGCCTTAATTTCCAAGAAGGCTTATCAGCTGTATCGAGAGTATAACTTCGTGTTCAGAGATGGTAATTAGTATACATGTCAGTGACGGGGGCCTTCAATTCATGTACGTATATGAAGATTGTGTACCAAACCGTTCGAGAATGTTGCCACCGTCTTCGAGAGTCGAACGGCTAACTCAATTGCTTCACGTGCCATGCGAATCCCAGAGTCAAACAAGGTAATTAGGCAGAAAATCAGCTGAACAGTATTTGCAATAGACACTATAATTCACGGTATGACTATTAATCTACAGATCCAAGCCGTTCTAGAACGTTACTTATTGCTATAGGGTCAAACATTTCAGGGGAGGCCATACTTTCGAGTAGCAAACCCGCTGTATCATGAATGTAACTTCGTGGTCTGAGCAGAAAAATAGGACACATTTGAGTGACGGGCACCTTAATTTCATCAATGAATTAGAAGATGGAGTGTCAAACCGTTAGATATCGAAACCACATTCTTTGAGAGTGGAACGGCTAGGTCAATAGCTTCACGTATCTTGTGAATCGGAGAACCAAATCAGGTATTCCGGGAGTAAATGCGCTGAAGAGTATTGGCAGTACAGACCGTAACGCACGGTATGATTAATAATCTAGAGCGTCTATCCGTCTGGGAAGGTTACAAATTGGTTTAAAGTCAAAAGTTTAACAGAAAACCTCACCCTCCAAAGCCTATCTTGCTGCATCGTGAGTATAACGTCGTGTTTACAGGAACTAACTGGCTTAAATGTTGGTGTCGGGCACCTCAATTTCGTGTATGAAAGAGACGGGAGAAAATCCGCAAAGCATTCTTGGCATTAGACATCTTATTTTAGGGCTTCAATATTCAAGTAGATCGGTAACCTATTTGAGATCGCTGCCAATTTGTATCGGGTCAAACCTTTTGTCGTAAGCCTTACTTGCGGTGAATATACGCCGCTGTATCGAGAGTATAACATCGTGTTCGCCAAAGTAAATTAGTATGCATTTCAGTGACGGGCACCATAGTTTCTCGAATGAATTGCAAAGGTAGGGGTCAGAACGTTTGAGAACGTTGCCACCGTCTTTGAGAGTCGAACGTCTGAATCAGTAGCTTCACCTATCCCGCGATTACGAGAGTCAAACAAGGTATTCCGGTAGAAAATCCGTTGAACAGAATTGGCAATAGGCACACTAATTCATTGTGTGGATAAAAAAGTTGAGCGTCAAACCGTTCGAGTACGTTACCAACTTGTACAATATCAAACCTTCTATCGAATAACATATCGACCTAGAACGAACACCGAACTAGCAAGTGACTTGCTAAGTGCACACGGAAACAAAGTAGTAGTCATTATAGCTGACGGAGACCTTATTTTCGTGTCTAAATAGCAAAATCGAAAGTCAAACTACTCTAGAACGTTACCACATTCCATCGGATTGGAACGGCTAAGTCCATAGCTTGTCGTATTCCAATATGCGAAGAGGCAAACCAGGTATTCCGGGAGTAAATGTATCTAATTTGCTACCTTGAACACTGAGCAAGACACTTGCTTCAGCGGGTTGAGCTTCTCGGAAGGTATGGCATTCGGTAAAAAGTCTGACTCTGAACTAAAAGGTGAAGTTCTATAACCGTCTGACGCTCTAACTTCACATACGTACCGTGAAATAAACTGTCTATTGCCAATAATGTCCAGTGGATATGCTCCCGGAATAGCTGGTTTGACTTTCGGAATCACAGGATAGGTGAAGCTACTGACTGAGCCGTCCTGTTCTATATAAAGATTGTACCGTTTTGGAACGGATTGACCCAGGATTTCCCTATTCATGCATGCAATGATGCTGACCTTCTGGTAAAATATGTACGAATCTGTTTGGATGTACACTAAGATAGACTGTCGCTAGTTCGGTGTTGGTTTTTGGATGATAAGGTATTTCATAAAACATTTGACTTTATACCAGTTAATAACGTTGTCCAACGGTTTGACGCTACTTTACTATTCAAACCGGGAATTACGGTTCCTATTGCCAATACTGCTCAGCCGATTTACACCCGAATACCTGATGTAACTTGTAACTTTCTCTGGACACGAAGTCTTACTCTGGATGAAGTGGGTGAAGATCGCTGTAGGTAACGCCTGCGGTAAAAGGTTTGACCTGATACTAACTCGTAACGCTCTCACACGGTGAGACGATCTATTTTAATATTCACTAATTAAGGTATCTATTACCAATACTGCTCAGTGGATTTAATCCCGGAATACCTTGTTTGACTCTTGGAAAGGCAGGATGGGTGTAGCTATTGACATCGCAGTTCATGTCTCTAAGAAGGTGGAAACGTTTCCCAACGGTTTCACACTCGATATTCTTACTCATACAGGCAATTAAGGTGCACGTCACAAAAATGAATACTAATTCGTCCCTCTCAGCAACGTCTTATGCTCTCGATACAGCGTGTTAGATCCTCAGAAGGTAAGATCTTCCGTAAACCGATTGACTTAATAGCAATTGGTAACGCTCACACACAGTTTGACGCTCTACTATGTTACTTAATCTGTGAATTAAGGTATCTGATGCCGATACTGTACAGCGCATTTTCTCCCGTAATATCACGTTTGATTTTCGGAATCACTGGATATATGATTATATTGGCATGGCGTTTCGTCTCTGACAGAAGGTGGCAAGGTTTGGGAACGGTTTGACCGTTGATCTTCTTATTCATACATGAATTTGAGGTAACGTCCTAAAATTGTATACTAAAGTGTTTCCCTAATCACGATGGTATACTCTCGATACCTCGGGATAGGTAATGCATTCGGTACAACTTTTCACACTATAGCAATTAGTAACGTTCTCACGCGGTGTGACGCTCTATTTTAATATACACTCCGCGAATTGAGGTACCAATTGCCAATGCTGTACAGCGGATTCACTCCCGGGATACCTGGTTTGACTATTCATTTCGCAGGATACGTGAAACGATGGAGTCAGCCGTTCGTCTCTCACAGAAGTTTGCAACGTTCTCGATCCGTTTGAACCTCGATATACTAATTCATACATGAAGGTAATGTTCACCGTCAGCTTGACTGTCTACCTTAATATTCATACCGTTTGATTAAGCACGTTTATTACAACCGCTCTTCAGGCGATTTACTCCTGGAATACCTGGTTTGACTCTCTGAATCGCAAGATGGGATCAGATATTGACTTAGCCTTTCGACCCTCGAAAGAGGTGCTAACGTCCTCCGAACGGTATGACACGCGATCCTCTGATCCATAGATGAAATTAAGCTGTTGGTAACTAAAATTTATACGATTTTGCTATTCTGGCCACAAAGTCATACTCTCGAAACAGCGGGCTTGCTTCATGGAAGGTAAGGACTTCGGTGAAACGTTAGACTCTATACCAGTAGGTAACATGGCATAACTGTGTGATCCTGACCTCTAATATTCATACCGGGAAGTAGGGTCTTTAATGCCGATACTGTACAAAGGATTTACACCTGGAATACCTCGTTTCAATCCCGGAATCACAGGATAGATGAAGCTATTGACATAGCCGTTCGTATCTCAGAGAGTGTGGTAACGTTCTCGAACGGTTTCACCCTCGACCTTCTCATTCATACATGAAATTAAGATGCCTTTCACTGCAATGTTTACTAATTTGTATCCCTGAGTACGAAGTAATACTCTACATACATCGGGTGACGTTCTCGGGGGGTATGGTATCCGGTACAGAGTTTGATCATATACCAATATGTACCGTTCTACGATTGTTCGAATATCTGTATTACTATTCAAACCGTGAATTGAGGTGTTTCTTGCCAATACTGTACCGTGCATTAACTCCGGGAATATCTGGTTTAGCTTTCGTAATCACAGATATGTGAAGCTATTGACTTAGCCGTTGGTCGTTCACAGAAGGTGGTGACGTTCTAGAACCGTTTGACCCCCGCGCTCCTGATGCATATATGAAATTATTATCACCGTCACTGGAATGTATACTATTTCTCTCCCCTGATCTGGTTTCTATACTCACGATACAGCGGGTCAGTTTTTCAGAGGGTAATGCATTCTGTAACAAGATTGACCGACACGAATAGGTAATGTTCTACAACGGCCGACAGCCTGCTTTAATATTCGAACCGTGAATTAAATGTGCCAATTGTCAATACTCTTCAGCGGATTTCCTTTCGAAATACCTTGTTTGCCACTCGTAATCACAGGATAGGTGGAGATATTGACTTTTGCATTCGTCTCTCAAAGAGGGTGGTTACGTTCCTGAACAATTTGATTATCGATCTCCTAATTCGTGCCTCAAATTAATGCTTTCGTCACTAAAATGCATACTAATTCTTGCTCTGAACACCATGTTATATTCTAGATACGGCAGGTTAGTCTTTCACAGGATATGGCATTCGGTAAAACGTATGACTTTACAGCAATCGGGAACGTTCTCAATCGAATTGATGCTCTACTTTAGTATTCAAACCGTGTATTAAAGTGTCAATTGCCAATACTCATCAGCGGATTTACTCCAGGAATACCTGGTTTGTCTCCCCGAATCACAGAACAAGTGAAGCTTCTGACTTAGCTGTGCGACTCTCAAAGAATCTGGTAACGTTATCGAACGGTTACACACTCGATCTTCTAATTCATACAAGAAAAAGATGTTGTCGGTTTCCTAAAATGTCTCCTTATTTGCTGCCGTAAGCACTAAGCATGACATTCGTTACATCGTGTTCGGTTCTAGGATGGAAACGTGTCTGGTAAGGAATATGACGTAATATTAATTGATAACGTTCACAAATGGTCTGACGATGTAATTTAATATTCATATAGTGAGTTGAGGTGTTTATTGCCAATACCGTCCTACGGATTTACTTCTGCAATACCTGGTTTGACTCTCCGAATCACAGCATAGCTGGAGCTATTGACTTAGTTGTGCGTCTCTCAAAGAATGTGGTAACGATCTCGAATGCTCTGACTATCAATGTCGATATTTGTACACAAGAATGTGGTGTCCGTCCCTTAAAATGCATTCTTATCTGTTTCTGTTTACATTAAGCAGGACACCCGCTACAACAGGATTGGATATCGGAAGGAAAGGTATTTAAAAAAGGCATGATTCTATACGATTTGGTAATGTTCTCCGACGGTATGAGTCCTTACATTAATATTAATACCGCGAAACAGGGTGTCTAATGCCAATAATGTTCATCAAGTTTACTCCCGGAATACCTCATTTGACAGTCGGAATCATGGCATAGATGAAGCTATTGACGTAGCCGTTGTATACTCAAAGGAGATGTTACCGATCTTGAACGGTTTGATAACCCGCTCTTCTAATTCATATATGAAGTTAAGGTGCCCGCCACCAAAATATGTACTAATTTGTATATCTTATCACGAAGTTATTCTTTCGATACAGCGTGTTAGTTTCTCCGACGGTGTGGCATGTGGTAAAGTGTATGACGTTATACGAATTGGTAACGCTCTCAGACGATATGACGCACCTCTTTAATATGCACACCGTGAACTAAGGTGACTCCTGCCAATGCTGTGCAGCGCATTTGCTCCCAGATGATCTCGTTTGACTTTCGGAGTTACAGGATATATTAAGCTATTGACTTACCCGTTTGTGTCCGGAAAATGGTGATAGCGGTCTGGAACGGTTTGACACTCGATCTACTCATTCATATTTGAAAATAAGGTGTAGTGCTGCTATAATGTCTACCTATTTGCTTTCGTGAGCACAGAGTATGCCACCCGCTACAGTGCGTTAGCTTCATAGATGGTTATGTATTGGGTAAAAAGAGTGACTCTATACCAATTGGTTATGTTCCTCGACGTATTGACCATCTATTTTAACATTTATACCGTGTATTAAGGTGTTTAATGCTATTCTGCGGATTTACTCCTGGTATACCTGGTGTGACGCTCGGAATCACAGGATCGGTAAAGCTGTTGTCTTAGCGTTTCGACAAACAAAGAAGGTGGTACCATTCTCTATCGGCGTGACTCTCGATTTTGATATTTATACTTGACAATGTGGTGCTCGTCTGCTATCATGTCAATTAATTTGCTTCCGTGAACATTAAGCAAGACACACGCAACAGCCTGTTAGTATTTCCGGAGATAAGGTATTCGGTAAAAGGATTGAATTCACATGAATTATTATTTATCTTCCACATTTCCTCTGTGGACTTTCTTATTTATACTGCAAATTACGGTGTCAATTGCCCATACTATTCAGCCGATTTACTACAGGAATATCTGATTTGCATCTACGAATCACAGGTCAGGTGAAGCTACTGACATAGCTGTCCGCCTCTCACAGATGGTGGTAACGTTCTTGAACGATTTGACACTTAATCATCTAATTTATACATGAAATTAAGGCTCCCATCACTGAAATGAATACTAATTTCTTTCTCTGAATACGAACTTATACTCTCGATGAAGCGTGTGAAGTTCGCGGACGGTACGTCCTACTGTAGAACGATTGACTTTTTGGCAATTGTTAATGTTTTCAAACGGATTGAGGCTGCACTTTAACATCAAAACCGAGAATTAAGTTGCTCAATGTCAGTGCTCTTCAGCGGATATACTGCTGGTTTACTTAGTGCGACTCTCCGAACCACTGAATATGTGAAGCTATTGTGTTATATGTGCCTCTTCACGAAGAATGTGGTAACGTCCTCGATCAGTTTGACCCTCGATCTTCTAATACATACATGAAATTAAGGCGCCCGTCGCCGAAATACAGGCAATAAACTTTCACTGAACAGGAAACTATGCTGTTAGAACGAAGGGTCAACTTATCTGAAGGTAAGGCCATCGGCAAAGTGCTTGACTTTGTACCAATTGGCAATGCTGTCAAACGGTATGACGCTGTACTTTAATATTCAAACCGTGGATTAAGTGTCTATTGCCAATAGTTTTCAGCGGATTTACACCCGAAATACCTGGTCTGACTCTCCGATTCGAAGGATAGGCGAAGCGATTGCCTTAGCCGTTCAACTCTCACAGAAGGCGGTCACGTAGTTTGACGGTTTGACCCTCGATCTTCTTTTTTTCGTGAATGAAATTAAGGTACTCGTCTCCAAACTGTGCACTAATTTGCTGCTCTGAACACGATGTAACACCCCGGATATACAGGGTTTACATCTCGGAAGGTTAGATGTTCTGTAAAACGTATAACTTGATTGAATTCGGTAATGCCCTACAACGATATGACGGTCTGCTTTATTATTCATTCCGAGAATTAAGGTGTTTATTGCCAAAACTGTTCGGGGCATTTGCTCCCGGAATATCTGGTTTAACTTTCGGAATCACAGGATAGTTGGAGCTATTGACCTATCCATTCGACTCTCTCGGAAGGTGGCAACGTTCTCGAACGGCCTGACCAACGATCATCTAATTCATGCACGAAACTAAGGTGCACGGTAGTAAATGTATACCATTTCGTACCTATGAACACGGTGTTATACTCCCGATACAGCTAGTCAGTTTTCGGAGGGTAAGACATTCTGCATGAGCTTTGTCACCACACCTATAACTAATGTTCTACAACGGCTTGGCGGCCTTATTTGAATATTGAAACCTTGAATTAAGTTGTGTATTGCCCATACAGTTCCGCGTATTTACTCCCGGAATACCTGGTTTGCTTCCCGAATCACATAATAGGTGAAGCTATTGACTTAGCCATTCTGCTCCGACAGAAGGTGGCAACGTTCTCGAGCGGTTTAACACTCAATCTTCTACTTCATGCTTAATATTATGTGCCATGTCCGAATATGTATACTAACTTTGGGTCTGAACATCATATCATACTGTCGATACAGCGCGTTTGGCTTTCGCAGGGCAGGGTCCTTAGTTAAACGTTTGACCTAATTCCATTTGGAAAGGTTCTCAATCTGCTTGGCGCTCTACTTTAACATACAACCCGTGAAGTAATGCGTTTTTTGCTACTATTGTTCAGAGGATTTACTCCTGGAATAACTGATTTGACTCTTGGAACACTCGCATAGGTGAAGTTATTAACTTAGCCGTTCGTGTCTCAAGGAAGGTTGTAACGTTCACGAACGGCATGACACATCGACCTTCTAATTCATGCTTGAAATAAAGTTTCCCGTCACTAAAATGAAAACTAATTTGCTTCTCCTGACACGTAGTTATACTCCCGATACAGCGGGTTAGGTTCTCGGACAGCAATGCCTTCCGTAAGAAGATTGACCATATACGAATTGGAAATGTTCACCGACAGTTTGTCTGTCTTGCTTAATATTCATACCATTTGATTGAGCAAGTTTATTTCCAACGCTATTCAGATGATTTACTCCAGGTGTACCTGGCTTGACTCTGGGACTCACATGGCAGGTGAAGCTATTGACTTAGCTGTGCGACTCTCAATGATGCTGGTAAAGTTTTGGTAAAGTTTGCCCCTCGATCATCTCATTGATTCATGAAATTAAGGTGCCAGTCACTAAAATTTATACCAATCCGTCCCTGTGGACTATATTCTCGGAACAGCCGGTTAGCTTCTCGGCAGGTGAGTTCCTCGGCAGACAGTTTGACTGTATAGCAATATGTAACGATCTACAGCAGTATGACTGTCTGCTTTAATATTTATACCGTAAATTAAGGTGACTATTGCCAATACTGTACTGCGCATTTTCTCCGGCAGTACCAGGTTTGACTCTCGCAGGCACAAGATATGTGACGCTATTGACTTTGCCGATCGACTGTCGAAGAAGCGATTGTGTTAGCTGTTCGAATCTCAAGGAAGGTGGTCACGTTCTTGAGCGGTATGACCCTGGATATTCTAAATCACACATGATATTAAGCAGTCCGTCACTAAGGGGTATACCAATTTTCATCACTCAACACAAAGTTATAATCTCGATACAGCGCTCCAACCTCTCGGAAGCTAATGCCTTCGATAGAAACCAATATGTATAGTGCTACAACAGCATGGCTGTCTGCTTTAATATTCAAACGGTGAATTAAGGGGTCAATTGCCAACAGTGTTCATTGCATTTACGCCCGCCATAACTGGTTTGACGCTCGGAATCACATGATTGGTGAAGCTATTAACAAAGCGGTCCGATGCTCAATTATGGTAGTAGCGTTCCTTGAACGGTTTTACATTCGATCATCTATTTCATGCATGAAATCATGGAGCGCGCATCTAGAATGTCAACTTATATGTTTATATGAATACTAAGCAGGGCAGTCTGTACAGCGGGTTCGACAACTCGGGAGGAGAGGCCGTCGGTAAAAACTTTGACTGTATAACAATTAGTGACGATCTACAAAGATTTAACTGTGCACTTTAATATTTATTTCTTCCGGGAGTACCTGGATTGATTGTCGGAGTGACAGGAAATGTGCAGCTATTGACGTAGCCATTCGTGTCTCAATGAAGCTGGTAACCCTCTCGAACGGTTTGACTCTTGATATTGTTATTAATAAAGAAATATGGTCACAGACGCTAAAATGTTTACTAATTTGATTCGCTAAACATGTACTCTCGACGAGGCAGGTGAGGTTCGCGGAAGCTACGGCCTTCGGTAAAACGTTTGACTTCACAAAAATTGGTAACGCTTACAAACGGTTTGACGCTATAGTTTAACATTAAAACTGAGAATTAAGGTGTCAATTGACAACATTGTTCAAAGGATTTATTCCCGGAATATCTGGTTTGGCACTTGGAATCACAGAATAAGCGACGCTATTAATTCTTCCGTTCGACTCTCAAACACGATAGTAATGTTCCCGAACGGTTTGACTCTCGATTTTGATATTTATACCTAAACATGCGGTGTCGGCCCCCTAAAATTTCTACCAATTTATATCTGGTAACATTTAGCAGGACACTCGATCCAGCAGGACTGGACTACGGAAGGTAAGGCATTCAAAGAAGGAATGATTCTATACGAATTGGTAATGTTCTCCGACGGTTCGACTCCCTAAACTAATACTAATGTTCTGAAGTAAGCTGTCTGTTGCCAATTCTGTTCAGCGCATGTACTCCTGCAATACCTGATTTGCTCTCGGAATCAGAGGCGAGATGCTGCAGTTGACTTAAGTGTTCGACTTTCATAGAAGGTGATAACGATCTCGAACGGTTTGACATTCGATATTCCAATTCATACATGATGCAATGGCGCTCGACACTGAAATGTTTACTAATTTGCATCTCTGAACCCGAAGTCATACTCTCGAAACAGCGGGTTTGCTTCTCGGAAGGTAAGGCCTTCGGTGAATCGTTCGACAGTTTAATAGTAGGTAACGTGGCATAAATATATGACACTGTACTTTAATACTCATGCCGTGATTTAAGGTATCTATAGCCAGTACTATCCAGCGGATTTACTCCTGGAATGCCAGGCTTGACTCTCGGAATCACAAGTATATGTGCAGCTATTGACTTAGCCGTAGGACTAAGCCTAGGCCTCGATGAAGCTGGTAACCCTCCTCGAACTGCTTGACGCTAGATATTCTTATAGATAAATGAAATTAACGCGTTCGTCTGATAAAACGTCTACGAATTCGTTCCTATGAACCCAAAACGAGACAAAAGATTACGGCGGCTTGCGTTCTCGGAATGTAAGGTATAGGTTATAAAGAAAGACTTCATACTAATTGGAATTGTTCTCCGAAGGTTTGACTTCCAACCTTAACATTTATACCGACAATTATTGTATCTATTTCCAATATTGTTCAGCGCATTTACGCCTAAAATATGTGGTCTGTCTCTCGCAATCACAGGATAGGAGAAGCTGTTTTCTTTGACCTGGGGCTTTAAAGGAAGGTGGAAACGTTCTGCAACGGTATGTCTGTCGGCTTTGCTATTCGTACATGAAACAAAGCTGCTCGTCCGCTGAAAATTTTACTAATTAGTTTCCGCTGGCACTATGCATGATACACTATACAGCGGGTTCGTCTTAGAAAGGTAAAGTATTCGGTAAATAGCATAACTATATAAAAATTGGTTATGTTCTCCAGCGGATTGACACTCTTGTTTAACACGTTGACGCCGGGGCCGATATTCATAGTTTACTCTGTGCGAAGGCGCCCGAATTCACTGCCTGCTCCGCGGAGCGGCGTGCATCACAGTGGGTCACACTTGTATTTCTCAAAATAAGTGCCACAGAATAGGCTATTCTTGAATTCTCAACATTATTAACAGACATTCAATATTAAAAACAAACAATTCTATATTACAAACAGAACATAGTTATTTTATTTTTTTATTGAATTTCTCAAAACATGTTGAGCGGTGCAGCGTTACATTACGCTGTTCAACGCGATTTTCGCGCGATAATACCCACCAGGTTATGTTTATAGATCTCGACGAGCTAAAACCGAAACCGAAATCAGTTTTCGCCTATCACCCTCAGTTTTTGTGGAAAACGATTTTGGAAATCATATTGGACATCTTGACGGAGAGAAAGTCCTCCCACGCGAGAGGATGGCGGAGAAAACCCCTTTCTTCAAGGTGAAGTGCACTAACAAATTACTTGTCTTCCAAGCGCGAAGACCGGAGAATTTTCCGCTTCTGAGGCCACTCAATATTTATGACCCCGCGCCTTGGAATGTCCACGAGTGTAAAGGAGATGGACCTCCCACTGGCCCATTGTCAGCCAAGTTCACGGCGCCAGAGCCTAATTTCGGTCAAGTGGGTTTTTAACTTCTCGTATTTCGGACCACGAGAAGTTTAGAACAGAAGTAAAAGGACCTTTTCAAACGTAGCAACTCCGAAAATACTGCGACCGATTGTCGTACACGACGAAAATAGTTCTAGAACGTAGTGTACGTTTTATGCGTAAAGTATGTTGACTGTGTGTGTGTGGCAATTTCATTGAAACCCCGACTGTCGATTTCCTGTCGCTCTCGCACTGGAAGTCTGAGTGACATGCTGTGCGGAGAAAACTTGTAAAATGCAAAGGATCTCTGGGGCTTCACACTAGAGTTTTGTTTGCAGAATCGCCAAAGGAAGAAATATTTCCGGGCTAAGTGGTCGAGGACCATTGCGCGATTTTCCAAACTAATTCCCTTTCCCTTGGCCGATCGCGGGCCTAGGGATGAGCGTCAGGTTTGCGAACTTTGACCAGCCTCTGGGCCTTTGGCGCGCCAATTAGACGTTTAGGGCCGCCCACACGTAATGAGTGAAATCACTGACTTCTGAGGGAACAAGTACGCCCCAGCCGACACTTCTTATATAATGAGTAACCCAGAAACTGGGGCTGATCATTGAGAGTTTAGACAACGACACGAGATTTACGGAAAGTTTAGAGTTGACGGCAAGTGAAGAAGAATTTAGTTAGTGTGCGTTGTGGGTATTGTGAGTTCTGTGAAGTTTTTATGAGGTGCGAGGTCAGTAGAGTTCTGATGCAAAGCGATGCAACGAATGTTACAAACGTATGTCTGGAATAAATGGTAGGCAGTATGCCGCGAATAAGGCCAAAAAAGTAAAAACCAATTGTAACCGCTATAAGGGCCAACCGGCACTCTGTTCAACATGCTTTGAAAAATTGCATAAAAATATTATATAATTATGTAATAATAAATGATTAAAATATAATTATAAATATAGAATAATTATAAAATTTTATATAAAATAATAATTAATTAAATGTATAAAATAATGAATTGTTATGTTTATGATATTGACTTTTTATGTTTTAAAATATTGAATGTCTGCTTATAATGTTGAGAATTGAAAAATAAACCTATTTTGTAATCCCTATTTTGTGAAATACTTGTGTGCCACGCCGTGATGCACGCCGCCCCACGAAGCAGACGCGCGTGCACCACATGGTGGTGCACCCCGGCGTCAACGTGTTAATATTCAAACCGTTCGTTAAGGTGCCTATTACCAATACTGATCAGTGTAGTTACTCCTAGAATTGCAGGCATGACTCTTGGAACCACGATTATAGGTGAAGGTGTTGACTTAGCTGCTCGTCTCTCAAAGGAGGTGGTAATGTTCTCGAACGGTTTTACCCCCGATCTTCGTTTTCATACAGAAATTATTGTCACCGTCTCTAAAATGGTACTAATGCGTTTCCCTGAACACAAAGGTCGATAGGGCGGATTGGCTTCTCTGACGGTAAGGCATCCGGTAAAACGTTTGACCCTATAGCAGTTAGTAACGTTCTCAAACGATTTGACCCTATATTTTAATATTCAAACCTTGAATTAAGGAGTATATTACCAATAATGTTCAGCGGATTTATTGCCCGAATACCTGTTTTGACTCTCGGAATCGGAGTATCGGTGAAGCTATTGACTTATCCGTTTGACACTCATAGAGGGAGGTAACTTTCTGATGCGGATTGACACTCGATCTCCTAACATTTACATGGTGCTATGTTGCCCGTAATTAAATCGTATTCGAATTTGTTTCATTGAACACGATGTTGCACTCACGATACAGCGGTTTATTATTTCGGAAGGTTAGGCCGGAGGAAGAGTTTGACACAATCGCAATAAGTAACGTTCTACAAAGGATTGACTCTGTTCTCTAATATATACACCGTGAAATAGTATGTCTAATGTCCATACTGAGCTGCTGATTTCTCTCGGAATGCCTGGTTTGTATCTCGGTATCACAGGATGTGTGAATCTATTGACTAAGCTGTTCTATTCTCAAAGTAGGTGGTCACGTTCTCGACGGTTTGACTTTTTGTATTGCTATTCATGCAAGAAAATGCGGTATCCGTCTGCTATATTGTCGTCTATTTCGTTTTCGTCAGCAACGCGCAAGACACTCCCAACAGCGTGTTAATATTCTCGGCAGGTAAGGTATTCGGTAAAAAGTATGACTTTATACGAAATGGTTATGACCTAAAACGGTTTGACGCTCTACTTTACAATCCGAACCGTGAATTAAACTGCCTATTGGCAATAGTTTGCGGCGGATATACCCCAGGTATGACTGGTTTTACTTTTCTAATGACTGGATAGAAGAAGCTAATGACTTTTTCGTCTCTCACAGAGTGTGGCATCGTTCTGGAACGGTTTGTCCATCGATCTTCTAATTCATGCCTGAAATTGTGGTGCTCGTCACTAATATGTATACTAGTCCGCACCGCTAAACACGGTGTTATACTGCCGATACAGCGGATCAGCTTTTCGGAGGGTAGGGCATTCTGTTAGAAGTTTAATCCTACACGAATAGGTAATGTTCTGCAACGGTTTGACGGCCTCCTTTAATATTCAAACCGTGAATTGAGGTGTCCATTGACAATAATCTTCAGGACATTTTCTTCCGGAATATCTGATTCGTCTCTTGGAATCGCAGGACATGTGAAGATATTTACCTAGATCTTCGTCTCTCAAAGAAGGTGGTAACGCTATCGAACGATTTCACTCTCGTTCTTCTTATTCACACGTGAAGTTAAGGTACTTGTCACGAAAATATACAATTATATATACAAATTGCATCCCTGATCACGAAATTATACTCTGGATTTTTTGCGTTAGGCTTTCGGACGGTAAGGCCATGGGTACGAATTTTTGACTGTATACGAATGGGTAACGATCTCAAATGATTTGGCGCTCTATTTTAATATACAAACGGTGACATGAAGTGTCAGGTGCCAACAGAGTTCAGCGGATTTATTCCCGGAATATCAGGTTTGAGTCTCGGAATCACGGGATTGGTGAAGCTGTTGATTTAGCCGTTCGACTCTCGCAGAAGGTGGTACCGTTCTGAATCAGTCTGCCTCCCGATGTTCTAATTGATCCATGAAATTAAGGAGCACGTCAATAAAATGTCTACTGCTTTGCTTCTCGGAACTCGAAGTAATACCCTCAATATAGCTTCATGGATTCTCGGAAGGTCAGGCCTACGGTATAGAGTTAGACACTATACGAATAGGTAAATTTCTATAACGGTCTGACGCCCCAATTCAATATTCGAAGACGGAATGTTAGTATCTAATGCCCATACTGCTCAGCGGATTTACTCCGGGATTACCTGGTTTCCCGCTCGGAATCGCATGGCGGGTGAAGATATTGACTCAGCCGTTCGGCTCTCACAGAAGGTGACAACGTTCTGGAGCGGTTTAACCCTCGACCTTGTAATTAGATCATTAAGATAAGGTATCCGTCACTGAAACGAATACAAATTTCTCTTTGTGAACACAAACTTATAATCTCGAAACGCCGAGCTTGCTTCTCCGAGGGTAAGGCCGTCGGTAAATTGTTTGACTTTATTCCAATTGGCAAGCTCTAAATGGCTTTCACGCTCTACTTTAAGATTGAAACCGTGAATATATGCCACCATTGCCAATAATCTTCAGCGGACTGGAATACCAGATTTGAATCTCCGAGCCACTGGATAGGCGATGCATTTGACCTAGCTGTTCGACTCTCACAGACGGTGGTAACGTTCTTTAACGGTTTAACCATCGATATTCTAATTCATACTCGTATTTAAGGTACCGAAACTAAAGTGGGTACTAATGTGTATCACTAAACACGAAGCTGTACTCTAGATATGGCGAACTAGCTTCGCGGACGGTAAGCCTTTCGGTAAAACGTTTGACTTTATAACAATATTTAACTTTCTACATATGTTCGACTCTGTACATTAACATTTAAACCGTGGACTAATGTTTCCGCTGCCAATAGTGTAAAGCTGATTAATTCTTCGAATATCTAGGTTGCCTATTGGAATAGCGTGATAGGTGAAGTTGTCAACTTAGTCGTTCAACTCTTAAAGAAGGTGGGATCGTTCTCAAACGATTTGACTCTCGCATATTCTTTTGACAAATGAAAATAAGTTGTCCGTCTGCGAAAATGTCTACTAATTTCTCTCCATGAACACTAAGCCAGGCACTCGCTACAGCGGTACAGGTTCTCAGAAGGTATTGTATTGGGTTAAAGGAATTACTTTATTTTAATTGATAATCTTCTCAGGCGATTTGAGTCATTTCCTAAATATTTATAACGCGAATTAACGAGTCTATTGCCAATAGTGTACAGTGCATTTTCTCCCGGAATATCTGGTTTAATTTCCGGAATCACAAGATATGTGAAGCTATGGGCTTAGCTGTTCTAATCTCAGGGAACATTGTATCGTACGCGAACGGTGTGACACTCGATCTTCTAAACCACACATGAAATTAAGGTGCGCGACAAAATCATGTATTATAATATGTTTCTCTGAACGCGAAGTTATAATTTCGATACAGCGGGTTAGGTTTTCAGAGTGTAAGGTCTTCAGTCAAACGCTTGATTTTATTCCAATTGTCAACGATCACAAACGGTTTCACTCTTTACTATAATATTCAAACTGAGAATTAAGGGGTCTATTGCCAGTACTGCTCCGCGGACTTGCTCCCGGAATACTTAGTTTGACTCTCGTAATAGCAGGATATGTGAAGCTATTGACATACATGTGCGATACTCTAAGAAGTTTATAACGCTCTGGAATGGTTTGCCTCACGATCCTCGCATTCATACATAAAATTAAGTGTTCCAACACTTATGTGTATACTAATTTGTTTCACTGAGGACAAAGAAACACAGTCCCGGCTGCCAGTTATGTTGTCGGAAGTTAAGGTAATCTGTAAAAAGAATTACTTTATGCCTACGTGTAATGTTCACCGACAGTTTGACTTCCTACTTTGATACTCAAACCGTGAACTAAGGTGTCCATTGCCAATACGGTTTAGCGGACTTCCTCCTGGAATTCCAGGCTTGTCTCTCGTAATAACGAATACAGGTGAAGCTATTGACGCAACCGCTCGACTCTCGGAGAAACCGGTACCTTTCTCGAACGGATTGGCACTCTACTTTAATAATCAAATCGCGAATTAAGGTATCTATTGACAGTACTGTACAGCGCATTTACTGCCGCAATGACTGGTTTGACTTTCGGAATCACAGGATATGTGCTGCTTTCTACTTAGCACTTTGTTTCTCACAGAAGCTGGTAACTTTCTCGAACGGCTTGACACTCAGTCTTCATATTTATAATGGAATTAGATTCCACGTCACTAAAATGTTTGCTAATGTGTTTCCCAAAACACGTAGCAATACTCTCGATGCTGCGTGTTAGCTTCTCGGATGATAAGACCATAGGCAAATCGTTTGTCTTTATAGCAATAGGTATCGTTCTCAAACGGTTTGATGTTCTAATTTACTATTCACACCCTGACTATCGGCAATTCCCATCCATAAAGTTACCACCTTCTTTGATAGTCGAACGGCTGAGTCAATAGCTTCACCTATAATTGTGATTCCGGGAGGCAAGCCTGGTAATACAGGAGTAAATCTGCTGAACAGTATTGGCAATAGTCACCTTAATTCTCAGTATGAACATAAAAGTCGAGCGTCAAACCGTTTGAGGACATTACCAATTGGTGTAAAGTGAAACGTTTTACCGAATGCCTTACCTTCCGCGAACCTTAGCGTCTATATCGAAGGAATAAGTTCGTGTTCAGAGAATGAAATTAGTATTCCTTTCAGTGACGGCCTCCTTAGCTTCAGGTATGAATTGGAGGATCGAAGGTCAAACCGCTCAAGAACGTTGCCCCCTACTGTGAGACACGAACGGCTAAATAAATAGCTCCGCATGTCCTGTGATTCCGAATGTCAAACCAGGTACCCCGGGAATAAATGCGCTCTACAGCATGGGCAATAGACACCTTAATTCACGGGTTGAATAATAAATAATTCGTTCGGTAACGTCACCACCATCTTTGATATACGCGCGGTTAATTCAATCGCTTCACCTTCACGACGATCCTAAGAGTCATCTGTGGTATTCCGGTGGTAAATCCGATGACATGCTTTGCAATAGACATCTTACTTCACGGTATGAATAGTAAAGTCGGGAGTCAAACCGTCGAGGTGCATCACCAGCTCGAATAATGTCATTCTTCTTATGGAATACTTTACCATCCGAGAACCTAACTCGCTATGGCGAGTGTCTTGCTTAATGTTCACGGAAACAAATTATTAGACATGTTAGCAGACGGGCTCAACATTTTCATGTTCAAATTACAAGACAGAGGGTCAAACCGATCGAGAACGTTGCCACCTTCAGTGAGAGACGAACGGCTATGTCAATCGCTTCACCTGTCCTGTGATTCGAAGAGCACAAGCAGGTACTCAGGGCGTACGTCCGCTGAAAAGTTTTGGCCATACACGCCTTGATTCATAGTTTGAATATTAAAGCAGGCAATCAAGCCGTTGTAGAACATTAATTATTCGTGTAGGGTTAAATGTCGTACAGAATTCCTTACACTTCGAAAAACAGACCTATACTATCGGGAGTATAACTCCGCGTTCCCAGGTGCGAACTGGCATACAATTTAGTGTCGGCATCTTAAATTCCTGTATGATTTAGAATATCGAGATCCAAGGTGTTCGAGGTCGATGCCACGATCTGTGGGAGACGGACGCCTCAGTCAATACTTCACATACCATGTGATTCCGAGAGCGAAGCCTCCAGGAGTAGATTCACTATACAGTACTGCCAATGGACACCTTAACTCGCGATTTAAACAACAAATTATCCAGTCAATCCGTTGCAGGACGTTATCTGTTAGTATAGAGTCAAACTTTCTACAGATGGTCATCTGATTAAGAAAGTCATTCCGGGTATTCCGGGTGTAAATCGGCCGAACTGTTAAGGACACAGACACCTTAATTGAGGGATCGAATATTAACGTAGAGCCCAATCCGTTTGAGATCATTGCCGATTTGGATAAAGTACAAGACATTTCCGATGGCCTTACCTTCGGAGAAGCAAAATCGATGTTTCGAGAGTATAACCTCGTGTTCAGAGAAAGAAAGTTGCATTCATTCCAGTGGTGAGCACCTAGACTTCATGTACGAATTAGAATATCAAGCGACATACCGCTCGAGAACTTTGCCTCCTCCTGTAAGGGATCGACGGCTAAGCGAATATCTTTACCAGCCCGGAGATTGCGGGAGTCAAACTAGGCATTCTGAGAGTAAATCGTCTGATCAGAATTGGCAATAGACACCTTCATTCAGGGTATGAATATTAAAGTAGAGCGTCAAACCGTTGGAGAGCATTGCAAATTTGTATAAAGTCAAATACAATACAGATGGCCTAACAATCGGAGATGTAAACTCGCCGTATCGAGAGTATAGACGCGTATTTAGGGATACACGTTATTAACCATCTTAGTGTCGGGACCATAGTGTTATTATGAATAAGCAGATCGTGGGTCAAATCATTCGAGGAAGTTACCTTCGTCTGTGAGAGACGAACGGCTAAGTCAAAATCTTCACCTATCCCGTAATGCCGAGAATAATCCCGGAAATCTGACAGTAGGTTCGCTGAAAGTATTCCCAGTAGACACCTTATTTCAAGGCTTGAATAAAAAAGTAGAGCGTCAAACCGTTGGTGAGCATTGCAAATTTGTATAAAGTCAAATACATTGCAGATGGCCTTACACTCGGAGAAGTAAACTCGCCGTTTCGAGAGTATAACATTGTTTTCAGAGAAAGGAATTAGTTTTCTATTCAGAGCGGCGCAACTAAATTTCATGCAAGAATCAGAAGGTCAAGGATCAAACCATTCGAGAATGTTACCACCTTCTTTGAGATTCAAACGGCTAAGTCAGTAGCTCAATACATTCTGTGAATCAGAGAGTCTAGCGAGGTATTCCGGGAATAAGTGCGATGTACAGTATTGGCGTTATACAACCTACCTCCAGGTATAAATAGTAAAGTGCAGAATCAGGCCGTTATAGAACATTACGAATTGGCATAGGGTCAAACATCTCCGATGCCTTTTCCTTAGTGGACCCATCACAATGTAGAGATTGCCTTGAGTATTGTTCACCGGAATAAAATAATACACATTTTGGCAGACGGACAGCATATTTTCATGTGTTAATAAGACGACCGAGGGACAAACAGTGCGAGGACGATGCCACCACTTTCGGGAGTAAAAATGCTAAGTCAATAATTTTGAATATGCAGTGATTCGGAGAGTAAAACCAGGTATAGATAGAGTAAATCCGCTCAACATTATTCCCAATAGATCCCTTAATTGACGGCTCGGATAGTGAAATAGAGCGTCATACCGTTTGAACTTCATACTGTGTTAAAGTAGAGTGTTAAACACATCGAGAACGTTACAAATTGCTATAAAGTTAGACGCTTTACCGAAGACCATACCCTCCACAGAAATAACAGGCTATATCGAGAGTGTAACTTCGGTTCAGAAAAAGAAATTAGTATTCATTTCAGTGACGGGAACCTTCATTTCACTATGAATAAGAAGATCGAGTGTCAAGCCATTCGAGATAGTTACCGCCTTCTTTGAGATTTGAACGGTTAACCCAATAGCTTCACCAGTCCAGGGATTCGGATAGTCAATCCAGGTATTCCTGAAGTAAATCCGCTGACAGTACTGGCAATAGACACTCTAATTCACGGTTTGAATAGAAATGTAAAGCGTCAAACCGTTTGAGACCAACCGTTAAACCTATACCGTTCAGCACATTTACTCCTGGAATACCTGAATTATCTTTCGGAATCAAGGGATAGGTGCAGGAATTGACTTAGAAGTGTGACATTCAAGGAAGGTGATAACGTTCTCTAACGGTTTGACGCTCGAACTTTTTAATCATACATGAAGTTATGGTGCACGCCATTAGAATGTTGTGTAATTTGTTTCACTGAACACGGTGTTATACGATCGATATAGCGTTATCATATCTGGAGGTAAGGCCATTGGGAAAGGGTTTGACTCTATACAAATACGTTACGTTCTTCCGCGGTTAGACTCTCAACTTTAATATTCATAGCGTGAATAACCACCATTCCTACCGACACATCACGCATACCTATTCCTACCGCGGCCGGTCAAATGACCGGTCATTCACAACTTACATTTTTCAATATTGAATGCAGACCAATAGCTAGTTTACCAGTATAAAAATATATTTACTTTTATTCAAGAGAACATAATCTACATTTTATTCTTTTTCGTCGCATTTTTTACAAATGGGCTATTCAATTGTACATTTTCCGCATACGTACTTTTTACATTTTAGACAGATATTGATCGTCTTATTATCTTTGCAATTCGTTATCTGACATGTTTTCCGTCCATGGGAACCTGTATTTATACTTGCGATGGGATTTGGTTGATTTTCCATGCCGAGATATTGTTGGTATTCGATGGCAAATTGTTCTGCCAATTGGAACAGAAATTCCTGTCTTGTAATTTCTCTTCTTGTAGTTTCTTTATATAACACCCATGCATTTATCCCGGATAAACCGAAGACATTAAAAAAATACTAGCAAAGGCCATCTCCGAGATTTAGATTTTACCGAATAATTTCTGGCCATTTGATAGGTCATATCTACGCCAAATTTGGTGCTATTATAGAATTCAATTGTCTCCGGTGTTAGGGTGTCATTTTCTTCAACTTGTACGGAGTTGTGCATCGAACTGAGAATTAGAACTTTCTTGGCTTGGCTTGGCTTTGAAAATTGTATACATACAATTATTTGAGCGATAGAGTTTGGTTGAGAAAAGTGGCATGTCGTCATTTTTCAGCTTTGCCAGTCTTGGTAGCACGATTCGATTTGCTCTAATTGTCCCAACAATCGTAGTTTTTTTTCTAAAGGTTTTGCTGCTAAAGGTAGACTCGTAAAAAAGTTGTCAGTGGTTACATTTCTTTCACATCCTACATACGGTTCTGCTAATTTCATAGTGACAAAGTCTCGAAGAGGAACTGAGGGTTCTCTACATTCATCTTTTCCCTAATATGGAAAGCCGTTTATTATATATTTGCTACGTACATCGGATGCTAACCAAAACTTTATACCAAATTTGTCCGGTTTATTGGGCATGTATTGAGTGAATATACACCTTGCTTTCGTTGGAAACAATTGTTTGTCAATAGTAATATATGGACCTGGTTTATAACAATTTTGACTGTTGTCAATGAACTTGTCCCAAGCATCGGAAATGGTAGCGAATTTGTCGGTTCCTAATCGTTGGCTTCGTTGATTTTTGTCGTCAAATGGAATATATCTCATAATCTCCGTAAAGTCATGTCTACTCATAGTATTTGAGGAAAGAAGCGGGCCCCGCTTTCTATTCCATAGATCTGCTATATCTATATTCTTAGCCTCATATGTCAATTATCAAAGAAAATGCCGTCCTATTTTCGCCTTTCATAATATTACGTTTGTTGTACCCAGTCGAGCCTGACGTTTCCCTAAAAATATTATGACCATGTGCTCATCCAGGGTTAGACCTTATTTTTACTTCCTGCCAAGCAGTTCCGGCCAACGTAATTTCACTTCCCTTTTCCATATTCTCACTATCGGAACTAACTAAAAATCTCCTTCTCTTTCGTCGTCTACGTACGTTCGAAATATTCTCTTCGTTCTCATCAGTATTCGAGTCGGTTTCAAATGGATCATAATTTTCCGTACTGTCATTTTCCGTATCCAGAATTCCCTGATCATCATCAGAACATTCTGCATAGATATCATTTATTCTTGCTAATAATACATTCGCACTTCTCAATCGTCTTGACATTTTGGTGATTTTGCCAATACTATCCAGCAGATTTACCCTCGGAATACCTGGTTTTACTCACGGAATCTCCGGATAGGTGAAGCTATTGACTTAGCCGTTCGTCTCTTACGGAAGGTGGTAACGTTCTTGAGCGACTTGACCCTCGAACTTCTAATTCATGCATGAATTTATGGTGCTTGTCACAAAAATGTATAATATTTTGTACCTCTGATCACGGAGTTACACTCCCGATACAGCTGGACAGATTTTCGGAGGGTAAGGGAGCCTATTAGTTGTTTAAATCTACACCAATAGGTGATGTTTGACAACGGCTTGACGGCCAGCTTTAATTTTCAGACCGTGAATTGAATTGTCTGTTGCTAATACTGTACAGCGCATTTACTCCCGGAATATCTGCTTTGATTCCTGGAATCACAGGATAAGTGGATCTATTGACTTAAGCGTTCGACTCGCACAGACGGTGGTAACGTCCTCGAGCGGCTTGACTCTCGATATCTTATTTACAATGAAATTAAGGTGCCAGTCACAAAAATGTTTACTAATTTCTGCCACTGAACACGAAGTTATATTCTGGATACGGCCGGTTACCATCTCCGTAGTTTGGGCTATCGGTAGAACGTTTGACTATATACAAATAGGTCCACAACGGTTTGAAACAGTACGTTAGTATTGATACCGTGAAATAAGTGTATTGCTAACACTGATCAGCGGATTTATTCTCGATATTCCCGGGTTGACTCTCGGAAGCACAGAATAGGTGACGCTATTGAGTTAGCCGCTCGACTCTCCATGAAGTTGGTAACGTTCTCGAATGGTTTGACGCTCGATCTTCTTATTCATAATGAAATGAAGGTCCCCGTCACTGAAATGAATACCAATTTCTTTCTCTGAACCGAAGTTACACTCTCGATACAGCCTGTTACTTTTTTGGAAGGTATGGTCTTCGGTAAAGCGTCTGACTTTACAGCAATTGGTAACGTTCTCGAAGGGTTTGACACTCTATTTTAATAGATTATGACGTTTAAACGGTACGACGCTCTACTTCACTATCCGAGCCGTCAATTATGGTGTCTATTGACAATAATGTTGAGCGGATATACTCCATCTATACCTGGTTTGACTCTCCGAATCACTGCATATTCAAAATTATTGACTTAGCATTTTTACTCTCGAAGGTGGTGGTATCGTCCTCGCACTGTTTGTCCCTCGATCGTCTTATTAATACATGAAAATATGCTGTCCGTCTGCCAAAATGTGTATTATTTTCTTCCGGTGAACGATACGCAAGGCAATCGCTAAATTGGGATGGGTCCACGAAGGAAAAGCCATCGAAGATGTTTGACCCTATGCCAATTCGTAATGTTCTCTAACGGCCTGATTCTGTACTTTACTATTTATACCATGAAATAGGGTGCACGATTCTAATACTGTACAGCGGATGTCCTCCTGAAGTTCATGCCTGAACTTTCGGAATCACGTGACAGGTGAACCTATTGACTTAGCCGTTCGACACTCAAACACGGAGGTAACGTTGTCGAACAGTGTAACCCTTGATCTTCTTAATCATACATGAAACTAAGCTTCCCCTGACAAAATTGGGTAGGAATTTGCGTCTCTCAACACGTAGTTATACTCTTGATACAGCATGTTAGTTTCTCGGATGGGAAGGTATGTAATAAAGTGTATGGCTTTATACGAATTGGAATCGCTCTCAAACGGCTTGACGCTCTGCTTCAATATACAACCTGTGAATTAAGGTGTTTATTGCCAATACTGTGGAGCGCAGGGGCTCCCGGAATATCGCGTTTGACTTTCAGAATCACAGGATAGGTGAAGCTATTGGCGTAGCTGTGCGACTCTCAATGAAGCTGATTAAGTTCTCGACGGGTTTGATACCCAATCTTCTAAGTCATACATCCAATTAAGTTGCCCGTCAATAAAATGTGTTCGTATTTGTTTCACTGAGCACAAAATTATACCCGCGATACAGGGGGTTTGGTTCTGGAAGAGTAAGGTCTTCGGTAAAATGTTTGACTTTATACCAACAGGTAACGTTCTCAAACTGTTTCACGCTTTGCTTTAATATTCAAACCGTGAATTAAAGTGCCAATTGCCAATATTTAGCGGAATTACTCTCGGTTCTCCCGGGTGGCCTCTCGGAATCACGGGATAGGTGAAGCTATTGACTTAGCCGTTCGTCTCTCACAGAAGGTGGCAACGTTCTCGACGTGTTTGATCCTCGACCATCTGATTCATAAATGAAGTTATAGTGCGCGTCATTGAATGTCTACTAACTCGTCCAGCTGAACACCATGTTATACTGTGGATAGTGCGGGTTACTTCGCCGGAGGTTAAGGTATGCAGTAAAGCGTTTGACTTTATTCCAATTGGTAATGCACTCAAATGTGGACGCGCTGCTGTAATATTGAAACCGTGAATTAAGATGTCTAATGTCAATATTGTTCTGCGGATTTACTGCCGGAACATCTGGTTTTACATTCGGAATAACACCATAGGTGAAGCTATTGACTCAGTCGATCGACACTGAAAGGAGGTGATATCGTTCCCGAACGCATTGACCCTCGATCTTTAATTCATACATGAAGTTAAGCTGCCCGTCACTGAATTGAATACTAATTCCTTTCTCTGAAAACGATGTTATACTCACGAAGCGGCGAGTTTTCTTCACCGAGTGTAAGGCCATCTGTAATGTATTTGACTTTATACAAATTGGCAATGCTCTCCAAGGGTTTGACGCCCTACTTTTTTATTCAAGCGTTGAAAAAAGGCGTCTACTGGCAGTACATACAGCGAACTTACTCTCAAATTTCCTGGTATTATTCTCGGAATCACAGGATAGGTGAAGCTATTGACTCAGCCGTTCATCTCTCACAGACGGAGGTATCTTCCTCGAATGATTTGTCCCTCGATGTCCTTATTCATAATAATATTAAGGACTCCGACACAAAGATGGTTAATAACGTGTATCACTAAACACGTATCTATACTCTCGATACGACGGGTTAGCTTCTCGGATGGTAAGGCATTCAGTGATAGGTTCGACTTTACTGCAGTTGATAACGTTCACACACGATGTGACGCTCTATTTTAATATTCAAACTGTGAATTAATGTGTCTATTGCCAATACATTTCAGCACATTCACACCCGGAATACCAGGCTTGACTGTCGGAATCTATGGATAGCTAAAGCTATTGACTTATACCTTCGAATCTGAAAAATGGTGGTAACTTTCACGAACGGTTCGACCATCGGTCACCTAATTGCTGCTAGATGATAGTCTGTCCGTCACAAAGATGCATAATAGATTGTTTCTCTGAGCACGAAGTTATACGTTCGATAGAGCCGTTGATATTCGCGGACGTTAAGGCCTCCGGTCAAAGTTTGACTTTATACCAATTGGTAACAATATAAAACGGTTGGACGCTCTACATTAATATTCAAACCGTGAATTAAGGTGTCTTTTGGCATACTGTTCAGCGGCCTTAGTTCAGGAATACCTGGTTTGACTCTACCAACCACAGGATAGCTGAATCCATTGGCGAAGCGGTTGGTGTCTAACAGAAGGTGGCAAAGTTCCTGAGATGTTAGACACTCGATCTTCTAATTCATTCACGAAGTTAACGTGCCCGTCACTGAAACAGATATCAATTTCTTCCCCTGAACACAAATTTATATTCTTGATCAAGCGGGCGAGGTTGGCGGATGGTAAGGCCTTACGGTGAAAGGTTTGACTTTATAGGAATTGGTAACGTTCTCAAACGTTAAAAACGATTGAGGCTTTACTTTAAGTTTCAAACCGTGAGCTATTGTATTTATAGCCAGTACTGTTCAGCTGATTTATTCCGGGAATACATGCACTGTCCCTCCGAAACACAGTATAGCTGCACCTATTGACTTGGATGTGCGATTGTCTAAGAGATGATAGCGTTCTGGAATGGTTTGACGCACACCCTTCGTATTGATACACGTAATTATGGTGCCGGTTACTAAATATATACTACTTTGATTCTCTGAACTCGAAGTTATACTCTTGATACAGTGGGTTAAGTTCTCGGAATGTACGGCCTTCGGTAAAAAGTTTGACTCTATACCAACAGGTAACGATGTAGGACGGCTGGAGTCTGTACTTTAATATTCAAACCGTGAATTAAGGTGTCTAATGGCAATAATCATCAGCGGATTTATTCACTGAATACCGGGTTTGACTCTCAGAATCACAGGGTAGGTGAAGCTATTGACATAGCTGTTCCTCTCTAACATAAGGTGGTAATGTTCTCGAGCGGTTTGACACTCGGTCTTTCCATTAATACATGAAATTATGGTGCTCGTCACTTAAATGTATACTAGTTTGTACCTATAAACACGGCGTTATACTCTCAATACTGCGGGCTAGTCTTTCGGATCGTGAGCACTCTGCAAGGAGATTGACCCTTTACCAGCAGGTATTTCCATATAACGGATTCACGGCCTGCTTTAATATTCCAACCGTGAAATAAAGTTTTTATTGCCAATGCTATTCAGCGGCTTTTCTCCCGGAATACCCGGAATACCAGGAATGACTCTCGGAATCACAGGATATGTGAAGCTGTTGACACAGCCTTTCGAATCTCAAAGTGGGTGGTATCATTCTGCAACGAATTGACACTCGATCAACTAAATAATACATAATATTATGTTGCCTGCCTCTAAAATCCATACTAACTTGCTTCTCTGAAAACGAAGTGACACCCTCTGTACAGCGGGTTAGCTTCTCGAAAGGTAAGGCCGTCTGTATAATGTTTGACTCCATACCAATACGTATCGTTGTACAACGGTCTGATTCTGTATATTAATATCAATACCGTGATATGGCGTGTCTCTGAGCAATACTGTCTGGCGTATTCAGTTCCGGTATAGCTTGTTTTACTCTAAGAATCACAGGATATTTGAAGCTATTGACTTAGCCGTTCGTCTCTCGCAGAAGGTGTGTAACGTTCTCGAGCGTTTTGACCCCCGAACTTCTACTTCATACGTGAATTTAATGGTGACGTCACTAAGATGCATACTAACTTGCATCCTTCAACACGATGTTATACCCTCGATACAGAGGATATGGTCCTCGGAAGGTAAGGCCTTCGGTAAAACGTTTGACCCCTATACGTATATGTAACGTTCTGCAACGGTTTGACATTGCACTTCAAGTGCCTTTGAAATTAGTTAAGTGTACGTTTATGACATTATATTGTTAAAAATTTTGTTATTTTATATGATTGTCTGTATAAGTACCTACTCTGTCGGAGCGACACGGCTGGAGTGGTCCTGTATTTGCGTTCGGTAGATCGGGGCGAAACTAGGGTATGATCTACGTAAACTACTTTAGCCTTGATATTGTACCGTATGCACCGTTCGCAGCTTTCTATTTATTTCTACATACTGCAATTTACACATAGGATATTTCCGATTTACTGCAAAATATCCAATTGTGAAATTGTATCTTTCAGTAAATAGTGTAAATCAGTGAGTGTACGTTTATGACAATATTTTTCTAATCTCATTGTGTTATATGGATGCCTCTATGCGTACTTACGCATCCGGTGCGACAAGACAAAACTGAACTTGCCATTGTGTTCGATAGATCGGAGCGATGGTACTGTATGGTCTTCTTTAATTTCTAGAAACAGGATATTATACTGCAGAGACTCTTTTGCAGTCTTCCTTGTATTTTAACTAACTGTAATTTACTGATATCATAAATTCAATGTTTCTTAAAATTTTCAATTTTTAGTTTAAACGATTGTGTTTCTTAGTAACAGTGACTTTGGCACTAGATGAGTGTACGTTTATGTCAATATTTTGTTAAACTTATTCTTTTTTTATACGATGGTCTGTATATATACCAACGCTGTTTGAGGGACACGACTGTCGAGGTCTTGTAGTAGCGTACGGCAGAACGAAGCGGCACTGCTGGATGGTCTATGATATTGTCCTTAACCTTCATTTCGTAACGTATGCATTTTTTCCAGTTTCCCATTTATATATACTTATTGTAATTTACTGTTACGATATTTTCGATCATTTTCAAAATTCCCAATATTTCATTTCAAGCGTTATATTTTTTGGGAAAAGTGTTATTGGAATTGGTTAAGTGTACGTTTATACCGATATTTTGTTGAATTTGTTGTTGTATAATGCGATTGTCTGTACACGAACATACGCTGCAGCAATGACACGACTGGAGTGTTATTCTAGTTGCGTACGGATGATATGAGCGACAATACTCTATGGTCATTGTTAATATGATTAACCATAATAATGTGCCGTAAGAATTCTTTCTCAGTTTTCTATTTATATCTACATACTCTAACTTATACTTATGTTATTTTCGATTCTTATCACAATTTCTAGGCTTTGATTACTAAAATTATATTAATGTGGAAACTTGCATATTGAATGACTTGCGTGTAGGCTCATAACATTATTTTATTATACTTATAGTTATTGTATATGATTTTCTGTATAAGTACCTACGCTTCCGATACTACACGGCAGGAGTTATTTTGTATTTGCGTACAACAGATCGGAGCGCCACTATTAGATGGTCCTCGATAATTTCTCTACCAGGACTTTTTGCCGTATGCATCTTATCCCAGCCATCCATTTATTAACACATAGTTGAATTTACTTTTATGATATTACCCATTTGTTTCATAACTTCCAGTTTTTAATTTCAAAAACTGTATTTTTCAAGAGATGTGTTTATGGAATTAGATGTGTTTACATTTATGACAAAATTGATTTATGCTTCTTCTTGTTTTATATGATTCTCTGTATTCGTACCTCGCTTTCAGAGCAACACGAGTGTAGTGGTCTTATAGTTGCGATCGGTATATCGGAGCGACACTACTCTATGGGCTTCGTTAATTTCATCAACCATAATACTGTACCGTATGGATCTGTCTGTATGTATAAACGTATTTCCTAGTAAAAGTGTCTCTGGAATTAGTTGAGTGTACGTTTATGACATTATTTTGTTAAACTTACTGTTGTCTTATACGGTTGTATGTATACGTACCTGCGCTTCCTGTGCCACACGACTGGAGTGGTCTTGCAGTTGCGTAAGGCAGATCGTCGCGGCATACAGGAAGACCCTCATTTACTTCTTTAAACTTGATTATGTACCGTTGTCATTCTCCCCAGTTTTCCATTTCCATATCCATACTGTAATTTAGAGTAATGATATTTCCCATTTTTTTTCAAGAGTTCAAACTTTTTGTTTTAATTATTGCATCTTCTAGGTCAAGTGCCATCGAATTAGTAGAATGATTGTTTATGGCAATATGTTGTTAAATTGATTGTTACTTTATAGTATTGTCTCTATACGCACATAGGCTTCCCGTACGACACGGCTGGAATTATGTTGTAGTTGCGTTCACATGATCGGAACGACTCTGCTATGTGGTTTTTGTTAATTTCGTTAAACCCTATATTGTATCGTTTATATTCTTTCGCAGATTTAAATTTATTTCTGCATACTGTAACTAACTGTTTTGATATTCTCAATTTTTTTTTTTCAAAATTTTCGATTTCTGGTTGAGAAAAATTGTATTTCCTAAGGAAAGTGTCTTTGGAATTATTTGTGTGTACGTTTATGACAATATTTTATTAAGTTCTTGGGCATTTTATAGGATTGTCTCTATACGTATCTGCTTCTCCAGAAAAGCACGGCTTCTGTGGTCTTGTAGTAGGGTTCATTAGATCGGTGCGTCACTGCTGTATGGCCTTTGTATATATTATTTACCTTAACATTGTACAGTGTTAATTCTTTCGCAGTCATGTATTAAATTTCATATGCTGTAACTCACTGTTATGGTATGTTCGATTTGTCATAACTATAAATTTTAGTTTAGGGATTTGTAATTCCTAGTAAACGTGTCTTTGGAAACAGTTAAGTGTTCATATATGACAATTTTGTGTCAAGTTTGTTGATACATTATATGATGGCCTATATGCGTACCTACGCGTCCTGTGCGACATTGCTAGATTGGTTTTGTAGTTGTGTTCGCCAGATCGGCGCGATAGTGCCGTTAGGTCTCTGTTAATTTCTCTGACCTTGATATTGTATCGTTTGCATTCCTTCTCTGTTATCTATTGATGCGTACATACTGTATTTTACTGTTGCGATATTTTAGATTTTTTTCAAAATTTCAAATTTTCAAGTCCAGAAATTGTATCGTACATGAAAAGTGGCTTTGGAATGAGTTGAGCATACGTTTGTGACAATAATTTGGAATGTCCCTTGTTATTTTATATGATTATCTCCATATGTGCCTTGGCTGCCGGCACGACACGACTGGAGTCGTCTTGTAGTTGCGTTCCGTAGACGGGAACGACACTACTCAATGGTCGTCGGTAATTTCTATTGCCTTGATATTGTACCGCAAGAATTTTTTCCCATTTTTCAATCTATTTATACATAGAGTAATTTAATATTGTGATACTTTCGATACATTTCAAAATTGTCACTTTTTATTTTGAAAAATTGTATCTCTTTGAAATGTTCCTGTCGAATTGGTTGAGCCTACGATTGTTACAGCATTTTGTCATGCTTGTTGTTATTTTATACTATTGCCTGTATTCGTACCAATCCATCCGGTTCAAGACGGCTGTCGAAGTCTAGTCGTTGTACACGGCAGCTCGAAGTGGCATTACTGTATGGTTTCAGTTAATTCCTTAACCATGATTTTGTACCATATGCATTCTGTCCCAGTTTTCTATTTATTCATATATACTGCAATATATTGCTGTGATTTCTTCGATTTTGTCTGAATTTTCATTTACTAATTTCAAAAATTGTATTTCTTTTTTTTTAAAGAGCGCCTTTGAAATTATTTGAGTGTACGTTTATGACCATACCTTGTATAATTCGTTGATACATTGTGTGAATGTTTCTCTATGTACCTTCTCTCCCGGAGCATCGCGACTGGAGTGGGATAGTAGGTGGTGACGTAATATCGGATTGTCGGGATACGGTACTTGACCGTTTGCATAGCAGCGCACAGGATCGACACAACCAGATTGTACATGTAGTTACGTACGGTATTTCGGAACGACACTACAGCATGGACTTTGTTAATTTCCTTCGCCTTGGTTTTGTGCCGTATGCTTTTTCCCCATTGTCCTGTTTATTTATGCGAGCTGTAGTTTACTCTTATGATATTTTCTTGTTCTGTCAAAATTTTCAATTTTTGTCTACGTTAGTTTCTTTAACCTTGATATACTACCGAATGCATTCCTTCGCATTCTTCCATTTATTTACATAGACTGTAATTTACTGTTTTAGTACTTACGAATATTTCCAAAATTCCCAATTTTTAATATCAATCATTGTACGTTTTATGAAAAGTGTATTCTGAATCAGTTGAGTGTACGTTTATGTTATCAGTTTACTGTATTTGTTGTTATTTTAAACGATTTTGTGTGTACGTACCTACGTTTCCGGAGCGTCACGGGTGGATTTCTCTTGCAGTTGCGTTCGGAATATCGGAGCGACAGTGCTGTATGGGCTTTGATAATTTCTTTGACCTTGATATTGTACAGTGTGCATTATTTCTCTGTATTCAGTTTATGTCTACATACTGTAATTGGCTGTTATGATATCTCCAATTCTTTCCCAAATTTTCAATTTTTGGTTTAAAAAATTGTATTTATCAGTGATAGTGTCTTTGGAATTAGTCGAGAGTACGTTTATGCCAATATTATGATGAAACTTATTTATACTTTACATAATTGTCATCATACGTACATACGCCTTCGGAGCGACGCGCCTGTTATGGTCTTGCAGGTGCGTTCGGAATATCGGACCGTCACTAGTGTATTATCTTCGTTAATTTCTATAATCTTGATATTGTGCCGAATACATTCTTTCGATATTCACTATTTATTACTACACTCTGTGATCTACTGTTATGATATTTTCGATTCTATTCATACCCTCCAATTCTTTATCTCTGAAATTGTATTCTTAAGGAGAAGTGAAAATATTACAGCAGTAACTTACAGTATGAACAAATAAATGAAAGAATGGGAAAAAATACTTCCTGGACATTATCAAGGTTAAAAACATTATCGAAGACATGCCAGTAGTGTTGCTCCTTTCTCCTTTCTCCGTTGCTCCTATACTCAACTATTTCCAACGACACGTATACCAAGAATTACAAATCTCTAGACAAAAAATTATAATTACGACAAATCGAGTATGCCATATCACTGAATTACAGCATATGAAGTTTAATACATGACTATGCAAGAATTCATATTGTACAATATTATGTTTAAAAATATATCCAACGACCATACAGCTGTGAGGCACCGATCTAATAAACGCTACTATATGGTCACAGCATCCGTGCCCTTCCGGTAAAGCAGATACGTATAGTGGCAATCCTATAAAATACCCAGGAACTTAACAAAATATTGTCATAAACGTACACAGAACTAACTCCAAAGTCACTTTTGCTATGAAATACAATTTTTTAAAATAAAGATTGATAATTTCGAAGAAAATAGAAAATTGCATAGCAGTAAAATACAGAACGTAAAAATAAATGGAAAACGTAGGAAAAAATGTATTGGTTTCAATACCATTGTTACACGAATGACGAAGACCATCCAGTATGCCGCTCCGATCTGCCGTACGAGACTGCAAGGCCTCGCCAGTCGTGTTGCTCTGGCTGCGTGGGCACCTATACGGCCAATAATGTAAAACTACGATGGGTTTAGAATAATGTCTCGTCAAACGTACACTCAAGAAATTCCATAGACACTCTTTCTAAGAAATACAGTTTTTGAAATTAAAGACTGGAAATTATGAAACAAATCGAAAATATCCTAAAAGTAAAATGCAATATATAGACATAAATAAAATCCAGCCTATCAATGCTTACGCTACATTGGTAAGGATAAAGTAGAAACAAGGGCCATACGCTATTGTCGCTTCCGATCTGTCTACGCAAGTACAAAGCATTCACATTCGTGTCGCACCGGCAGCGTAGGTACGTGTACAAGCAATCAAATAATACAGGCAACAAATTGTCCTAAATAATGTCATAAACGTACACTCAACTAATTCTAAAGACACCTTTACTATGAAGAAACAATTTGTGAATTTAAAAATTAGAACCTATGAGATAAACCGAGCATATCGAAACAGTAAGTTGCAGTATGAATAAATAAATAGAGGGCTGGGAAACAATGCATACGGTTCAGTGTCATGGATAAATAAATTATCGAAAATCATGCAGTAGTGTCGCACCGATATGCCGAATGAAACTGCAAGACCACTCTTTTCGTGACGCTCAAGAAGCATATATACGTATTCAGACAATCATATAAGATAACAATGAATTTAACACAATTTTCTCATAAGCGTTCACACAACTATTTCCAAAAGGCACTTTTACTAAGAAATACAAATTTCTAAAATGCAAATTGAATATTGCGAAGAATACCGAGAATATCATAACACTACAATACAGTTTGTACAAGTAAATGGAAAAGTGGGAAAAAATGCATACGATACAATATCGAGGCTAAAGAAGACAACCAATACTATACAGTAGTCTCGCGCCCATCAATCGTAGGCAACTACTTGCCCGCTCCCGGCGTATCGCTCTAGAAGCGTAGGTACGTATACAGACAATCATGTAAAATTACAATAAGTTTAACAAAATAATGTCATAAACGTGCACTGATCTAGAGTTCCAAAGTCACTTGTATTCAGAAATACAATTCTTTCAACCAACAATAGACAATTTGGATAAAAATTGTAATCACCATAACAGTAAATTGCAGTATTTGTACATAAATATAAAAATGAGAAAGACATGCTTGCGGTTCGAAATCATGTCTTAAGAAATTAACGGGGACCATACAGTAGTGTTGCTCGATCTGCCGTACCATCACTTACTGTTCGAATATTAAAGCAGGAGGTCAAGCCATTGTAGAACTTTACCCATTCATATACAGTCTAACTTTTTACCGCAGGCCATCCCTTCCTAGATGCATGCCCGCTATATTGAGGGTATTACGTCGTGTTCCGAGAAGCAAGTTAGTAGGCATTTTAGTGACGGGCATCTTAATTTCGTGTATGGATTTGAAGATCGGGACACAGACTGATCATGAACGATACCGCCGCCTTTGCGAGTGGAACGGCCAAGTGAATAACTTCATCTATCCCGTGATTCCGAGAGTCAACCCAGGAAAACCGAGAAATAAGTCCTCTATACAGAATTGCGAGTAGACACCTTATTCCGCAGTTTGATATTAATATAGAGCATAAAACTCTTTGAGAGCGTTACCAATTGGTATAATGTCAAACGATTTGGCGACGACCTTTCCCTCCGAAAAACTAACCCGCAGCATCGAGAGTATAGCTTCGCGATCAGAGATACAAATTATTTTACATTATAGTGGCGGGCACCTTAACTTCTGGTATGAATAAGGGGATCGAGCGTAAAACCTTTGGAGAACGTCACCAATTGGTATAGATTCAACTGTTTCACCGAAGGCCATACCCTCCGAAGAAACTGACCCACTGTATCGAGAGTATAATCTCGTATTCAGAGAAAGAAATTAGTAATCATTTGAGTGACGGGCACCTTAGTTTCATGTATGAATTAGAAGATCACGTGTTAAACCGTTTGAGAACGTTACCACCTACTTTGAGTTTCGTACGGCTAAGTCAGTAGCTTCAAATATCCGTGATTCCGAAGGTCAAACCAGATATCCGGAACTAAACGCGTTGCACGGTATTGGCAATAGAGACACCTTCGTTTACGGTTTGAATATTGCAGTTGTGCGTAAAATCAGTTCAGAACGTTACCAACTTGTATCGAGTTCAACCTTTTACCGAACGCCTTACCTGCTGTAAATCTAACCTGCAGTATCGAGAGTATGACTTCATGGGTAGAGGATCAAATTATTATAAATTTTAGTGACGGTCATCTCAATTTCATGTATGTATTAGGAGATCGAATATCAAACCTTTCGAGAACATTGCTGCCTTCTTTGGAAGTCGAAAGGATAAGTCAATAGCTTCAACTATCCTTTGATTCCGTAAGTCAACCAGATATCCCTGTTGTAAATTCACTGAATAGTATTGGCAATAAACACCATAATTAACTGTTTAAGTATCAAAGCATGTCGTCATGCCGTTGCAGAACATTACTTATTGGAGGTAGAGTCAATCTTCTTTCGGAAAGCCTTACATTCGGAGAATCCAACCCTCTGTATCGGGAGTTTATCTTCATGTTCAGAGAAACTCATTTGTACACGTTGTATTGACTGGCACCATAATTTCATGTATGAATCAGATGATCGATAGTCAATCATTTCGGGAAAGTTACCAAATCATTTGCGACTCGACCCGCTCAGTCAATAGCTTCATATACCCTGTGATTCCGATAGTCAAACCAGGTATTCCGGGAGCAAATCCGCTGAGATTATTGCCAATTGACACATTAATTCATGGTTTGAATATTAAAGCAGGACCGTCATTCCGTTGGAGAACGTTACCACATCCAGCGAGAGCCGAACGCCAAAAGTCAATATTTTCAGCTATCTGGTCGAGGCCAACCAGAAATTACGTGAGTAAACCCGCTGAACTGTATTGGCAATAGGCACCATAATTAACGGTATGAATAATAATGTGGTGCGTCAAACCGTTTGTAGAACGTCACCAATTGGTATAACGTCATACTCCTTGCCCGATACATTACCCTCCGAAGAACTTAGCCGCTGTATCGAGGGCATAACATCGTGTTCAGTGGGATGAATAAGCATTCGTTTTAGCGACGAGCACTTAAATTTCAAGTATGAATTAGGCGGACGATGGTCAAACCGCTTGAGACGGTCACTACATTCTATGAGATGCGAACGGCTAAGTCAGTAGCAACAGGCATACTCTGTTTTCGAGAGACATACCAGGTATTCTCGGAGTAAATGCGCTGATCAGTTTTTAGCAATGGACACCATATTGTACAGTTTGTATATTAAAATAGAGCGTCACTCCGTTTGAGAACGTTACCAATTGCTATAATGTCAAACGTTTTACACACGACGTTACCTTCCGCGAACGTCTCCCTCTACATCGAGAGTATAACTTCGTGTTCAGGGAAAAAATTAGTATTCATTTCAGTGACGGCACGTAATTTCATGTATGAATTAGGAGATCGAGGGTCAAACCGTTCGAGGACATTACCACCTTTTTCGGGAGACAAAGGGCTAAGTCAATGACTTCACCCCATCCTGTTACTCCGATTGACTAACCAGGTATTCTGAGAGTCAATCCGAAGTACGGTATTGACAATAGACACATTAATTTACGGTATAAATAGCAATATATAGACCCGAACCATTGTAGAACGGAACATACTGGTATATGGCCAAATTTCGTACTGGATACCACACCCACCGAGAGGTAACCCGCTACAGCCAGTGCCTTGTATAATGTTCAAGGAAACAAATTAGTAGACACTTTAGCGGACGGACACGTTAATTGCATGCAGAAATAGGATGTTGAGGGTCAAACCATTCGATGACGTTACCACCTTCCATGAGAGACGAACGGCTAAGTCAATAGCTTTACATATCCTGTGGTTCGCAGAGCGGTTCGCAAACCAGGTATTCCGGATGTAAATCGGCTGAAGAGTATTGGCAATTGACACATTAATTCGCGATATGAATATTGAATTAGAGAGATAAACTTTCGTATAGCAATACCAATTAGTATAAGTCATTCGGACTACCGTAGTAGTTACACTCCGAGGAGCTAACTTGCTATATAACGTATAACGTCGTGTTTAGAGACACACATTAGTATACATTTTAGTGACTGGCTCATTAATGTCATGTATGATGTAGAATATGGACGGTTAAACCGATGGAGAACATAACCACCCCCCTTTGAGGGCCGAACGGAAAAATTAATAGCATCGCATATCCTGTGGCTTCCATGGGCAGAACCATGTAATCCGGGAGGAAATCCGCTGTACAGTATGGGCAGTAGATATCGTATTTCGCGGTTTAAATATTAAAGTGCAAATTTAAAACCGTTGCAGAACGTCACGAACTGTATACAGTCAAACTTTATATCGAAGGGCTCACCTCCCGAGTAGTTCAACCCGCTGTAGAAACTGCCCTGCTTAGTTTTCAAATAAACATATAAGTTGACATCTTTAGAGGCGCGCTCCTTGATTTCACGCGTGAAATAGATGATCGAATGTAAAAACAGTTCGAGGACTCTATCACCATAATTGAAAATCGGACCGCTTTGTTAATAGCTTCACCAATCCTATGATTTCGAGTGTCATATCAGTTATTACGGGCGCAAATGCAATGAACAGTGTCGGCAATTGACACCTTAATTCACAGTTTGAGTATTGAAGTGGACCGCCATACTGTTGTAGCACTGTACCTATTGCTTCCTACCGAAGGCATTAGCTTCCGAGAAGTTGGCTCGCTGTGTCTAGATTAAAACTTTGTGTTGAGTGAAGATAATTAGTATACCTTTTAGTGACGGAAAGCTTAATATCATGTGTGAATTGGAATATCCATTGTAACACCGTTCAAGAACGTGACCACCATCCTTTGAGATTCGAACAGCTAACACAATAGCTTCTTTGATAGGTCGAACGGCTGAGTCAATAGCTTTACCTATCTTGTGCCTGCGGGAGGTCAAACCTGGTACTGCCGGAGGCAATGCGCAGTACAGTATTGGCATTAGTCACCTTAATTCACTTTATGAATATTACAGTAGAGAGTCAAACCCTCGGAGAACATTACGAATTGTTATAAAGTCCTTTTCTCTCGAATGGCTCCCCTTCAGTAAACCTTTCCCGCTGTATCCATAGCGTAACTTCGTGTGGAGGGAAACATATTAGAATACATTTTAATGACGGGCACTTTATTTACATATACGAATAGAAATTCACGAGAAGAACCTTTTGAGAACGTTGCCAGTTTCTTTAACACTTTGCCACTCCGAGCACTTTTTAGCAAGAGTTTTCAGCTACTCCGGAACATTTTGATCAAGACCATGAGCTACTCCGAAAGTGTTTACAGTGTTGCGACCGCGCAATTGAGAAAGGTCAATCACCCTGCGTGTCAATAAAGAAAGCTTGTATATATTTGGAAGCTATGTTTTCCTTAACAAAATTACGATGTAAAGAATATAACAATACATAAAAATAACTATTATCTTTTAAGATTTTTCATAGTATGATACCATGAAAGTAATCACCAAGATGCATCCGTGGCTTGCCAGGACAAGTATCACAATACTCACTGGTTTCTTGCTTTCACCTTTCTTCTGTCTGTTGGATCAAACGACACAATTTGTTCCTTTGCCCTTCCGCATTACGCGAAGCTTCCCGTTTGGCCTTATCTCAACAGATGCAGAAGATGAAGCCTCTCGATCTTTCTTGTCGAAAATTGTTTACAAGTTGATCTACTAACAGTTTCACATATTTCAAATGTGTCAATGATTTCTCATTTCGGTTTTTTTTTAAAGTCTTATATATAATATATGAATTGATAACACAGACTTCTATGCCCCGAAAAAACATTTTCCTCCACCAACAACAGTGATTTCCTCAAAAAAGAATACGTGGCTGCGTATCAACGCCGCCCATGGAAGCTGTGTAACTTGCAATTGCATTAGGTTTCCTAATGTTTACTTCCTTCCCTCCTCGCAGATTCTTCTTGCTGTCATCATTCCAGCATCATTCCACGTACCCAAAAGGGAGGCGGTCCTCTCTTGTCTCTCCAGGCTAAAAACAGGGCTTCCCCTTTTTTATTAATAAAGGTTTCCTGATGTGTAAACTATTTTTTCGGTAGCTTTGGAATACCTTTTCTATTTGTTTTTATAGTTCCAGTTAAGTGGCACTTCATTTTCATAAATTCCTCTGCCAAAGGTATACTGTGTAATATCTGTCCGTAAACATATGATATCCCTCTGCCCTCGGGATTCTATTTAGGAGTTTCTGATATAAATGTAGCGGGATCCTTGTCGTAACCGTAGACCCGGACGAACAAGACGATCCGACGTGAGACTCCCATAATACGGTAGAATGATGGAGTAAATGTAGCCTGTTTCCGAGTCCGCCATCGAATAAATTCTTATACCCCACATTGTTGGCTTAATAGGACTATAAGTTATAAAGCAGATTTACCCTTTAAACTGCACTATCGATTCGTCCACACAGATATTCTGACCATGAATAAAGCGTTCCTAAAATTTACCATCCAGATATTCTAAAAAATTGCTGACCCGTTGTATGCGAGCTGTTTGTGTCAGGGGTTTTTACGTGCAGCATCCAAAACATTTGATGCCATCGAGCTCTTGTAATGTATCGGTGAAGAAAGGGATTCTGTTATTATACCTCTTAGACCAATATTCATGGGTTTTAGGTAGGGGTATTGTACCCATATTTAGGACGACTCCGATGAATGCACAGAATTCGTCTTTGTTACGTCATGCCACGTATGCCATATAGATTTTTTACGTAAGATTTTTGTTGACAACACGGATTGCGCATAGTTATTCGTTTGTCTTATTATGTCATGAATAAAATCAATCCGCTATAAAAGCTTGAAAAATTGGATCGGTTCGAAATATCGAGGCAAATTTGCGGACCCGTCATTCTTGATACGATGGAAAAATTTATGCTATGGGGCCTGAACGTATCCTCCGTCATAGTGATCCAGTCATCATTTTCCACCTAGATGCTTGCGTTACCATCGTATCAGATTCGATACCCCGTACTTTTCGTCTTCGATGAACTATTATATCACTGTGGTCACTATCACTCTCTGTATCTCCATTTTCATCTTCATCTCTATCACCTTCAACCAAATTATTTTCGTGTAACGAAAATTCCAATTCATCTTCACCTTCCGAAAATCCGCACTCTTTGTAAATATTATTTCCTGCCATTTAAAGGTATGGAAATGAAGGGTCGGTTCTGCACTGAGCAAAAATGTGAACGAAAATGAACGTTCGATCGAAACGGAGCAAGCTCGGTCGCCAAACCGATGGCACTTACCGCGTGCCGAAGCATATTCCCTACCCGCATAAAAGATACAATGTTGCCTGTAGATGCTGGCGTGCCGTGTCGCCGCAGCGGCGACAACGGACTCCTATGGGCTATAATACGTGTCGCCGTAGCGGCGACAACGGAGTGCAAGGGGTTAAGTGTCGAACGGCTAGCTAACAGCTTCACGTAACCTGTGATCGGAAGGGACAAACAAACTAACCGGCGAATAAACCTGCTGTGCAGTATTGGCATTAGACACGCAATTTCACGGTATAAATATTGAAGAACAGGGTCAATGCGTTGTAGAACGTTTCCTATTGCTACATAGTTTGACATTTTACAGATGGCCTAATTTTCCGAGACGCTAACCCGCAGTATCGGGAGTATAGCTTCCGTGCTGATCGAAGCAAGTTATTATCAGTTTTTGTGTCGGGCACATAATTTCATACATCAATTAGAATATCGATGGTCAAACATATCGATAACGTTACCACGGTCTTTGAGATTCGCACATATATGACAATAGCTTCACCTATCCTGTGATTCCGAAAATCACACCAGGTATATCAGGAGAAAATGCGCTTGACAGTATTATCAGTAGATACCTTTATTCATGGTATGAATATTAAAGTAGAGCGTCAAGCCCTTTGTGAACGGTACCAATTTGCATAACATCATACTCTTTACCGGATACATTACCGTCCGAGAACATAAGCCACAGTATCGTGGGTATAGTAATGTGTGCAGCGAAACAAATTAGAATATGTTTTGGTGACGCGCATCTTAATGTCATATATGAATAAGAGATTACGGGTCAAACCTTTCGGGAATGTTACCACCTTTTTTGAGATTCAAACGGCTATGAGAGTAACTTCACATATCCTGTAATTCTGAAAGTCAGACCAGATGTTGCGGGAGAAAATGCGCTGTACACAATTGGCCATAGAGACCTCAAATCACGGTTTGAATATTAAAGCAGGCCGTCATGGCCGTTGCAGAAAACTACCTATACGTGTAGGGTCAAACTTCTTACAGAATGCCTTACCCACCGAACAACTGACCCGCTGTATCGGCAGTATAACAACGAGATCAGAGGTACGAACAAGTATACGTTTTAGTGACGAGCACGATAATTTGATGTATGAATTACAAGTTCGAGGGTCATACCGTTCGAGACCGTTACCACCTTCTATGATATCCGAAGAGGTAAGTCAATATCTTCACCATATTCCGTGTATCCGACAGTCATACCAGCCATACACGGAGTAAATCCGCTTCGCAGAAATGGCTATAGGTTCCTCAATTCATGGTTTCAATATTAAAATGGAACGTCTAACCTTTGTAGAACGGTACCTATTGGTATAGAGTCAAACATTTTACCGATAGCCCTACCTTCGGAAAAGCTAACCGCCATATCTAGAGTATAACACCGTGATCAGTGAATGAAATTAGTAATAATTTCAGTGACGGGCACCTTAACTTCATGTATGAATTAGAGTATCGATGGCCAAACCGCCCGAGAACGTTACCACCCTCTCTGAGAGTCGAACGCAAAACTCGATAGGTCCACCTTCCCTGTGATACCTAGAGTCAAACCAGGTAGTCCGAGAGTAAATCTGCAGAAGAGGATTTGTAATAGATAACATAATTCGCGGTGTGAAAATTAAAATTGAGCGTCACACCGTGTTAGAACGTTATCAATTGCTATAAAGTCAAACGTATCACGCAATGCCTTACCGTCCGAGAAGCTAACACGCCGCATCGAGAGAATAGCTACGTGTTTAGGGATACACATAAGTAAACATTTTAGTGACTGCGACATATATTTTATTATGAATGTGTAAATCGAGGATTGAACCGTTCGGGAATATTAACACCTTCTGTGAGAGACGAACGGCTAAGTCAATAGCTTCACAATATCTTCTGATTCTGAATATAAAACCCGATATTCCGGAAGCAAATGCGCTGTACATTATTAGTAACAGACACCACAATTCATGGATTGAATATTAAAGCAGGCCGTCTAACAGTTGTAGAACATTCCATATTCGTGTCGGGTTAAATTTCTAAGAACACACCTTACCCTCCGTACAACTGAGCCCCTGAATCGAGAGTATAACACCGTGTTTTGAAGTACAAACCATTATACAATTTAGAGACGAGCACCTTAGTTTCGTGCATGAATTAGAAAGATCGTTGGTCAGATCGTTCGAGAACGATGCCACCTTCCGTGAGAGTCGAACGTCTAAGTCAATAGCTTCATCTATGCTGTGAATCCGAAAGTCAAAGCAAGAATTGCGGGCGTAAATCCGCTGTACTGTATTGGCATCGCTACACCCTATTTCGTGGTATAAATATTAATGTCCGAGGATAAGCCTTTGTAGGAGTTACGAATTGATATAGAGCCAAACATTTATAGCGAAGGCCTACCATCCAAGATGCGGAACCAGCTGTATCTACATATTGTCTTCGTGATCAGCGGAGCCAATTAGTATGCATTTTAGTTACTGGTTCATTAATGTCATGTCTGAATTAGAATATCGATGGCCAAACCTTTCGATACCGATACCTCACTCGATGTGAACCGAACGCCTGAGTCAATAGCTTCACCTATCCAACGATTCCGAGAGCCAGAACAGGTATTCGGAGAGTAAATCCGGCGTGCAGCATTGGCAATAGACGCCTTAAATCATGGCTTGAATATTAATGCTGACAATCTAACCGTTGTAGATCGTTACCTATTGGTAAAGAGTCAAACGCTTTACCGATAGACACCTCGCAGGAGGTAACCTGCCGCTTCGAGAGTATATCTTCGTTCCCAGAGAAAGAAATCATTCTCCCCTTTAGTAACGAGCACCTTAAATTCATGTATGAATTATAAGATCGAGTGCCAAACCATTCGAGAACGATCATACCCTCGTTGATAGTCGAACGGCTAAGTCACTTGCTTTGTCCATACTTGTGATTCTAAGAGTCCGCTGAATAGTATTGGCAATAAACACCTTAATTCACATTTTGAATATTAAAATAGAGAGTCACACTGTTTGAGAATGATACCAATTGCTATAATGTTAATCGTTTTTCCGATTTCACTTACAATTCGGGAAGCTAACTCAGCGTTTCGAAAGTATTGATACGTGTACAGGGAAACACATTAGTATAAAATTTAGCGATGTCACCTTAAATTCAGGGAGTGATTTAGATGATCGAGGATCAAAGCGTTCGAGGATGTTGCCAGCTTCTGTTGGAGACGAACGGCTAAGTCTGATTCCGAGAGTCAGGCCTGGAATTCCAGGGGGAAGTCCGCTGAACACTATTGGCAATGAACACCTTAGTTCACGGTTTGAGTATCAAAGTAGAGAGTCAAACTGTCGGTGAACACTACAGGTAGGCATGAAGTCATACTTTTTACAGATTACCTTAACTGCCGACAATATAACCGGCAGCAGGGAATGTGTTGCTTTGTATTCAGTGAAACAAATTAATATACATATAATTGTTGGAACTCTTAGTTTCATGTATGAATGGGAGAATCGCAAGGCAAACCGTTCCAGAACGTTACCAACTTCTTAGAGAATCGCACACGTATGGCAATAGATTCACATATCCTGTGTTTCGGAGTGTCAAACTAAGTATTCCGGGAGTAAGTACGCTGGACAGTATTGTCAATTGACACCTTAATTCTCAGTTTGAATATTAAAGTAGAGCGTGGAACCGTTTGAGATCGTTACCAATTGGTATAAAGTCAAGCGTTTGACTGAAGAACTTACACTCTGAAAACCTAACCCGCTGTATCGAAATTATAATTTCGCGTTCAGAGAAACATATTATAATACATGATAATGTCGCGCACCTTAATTTCATGTACGATTTGGAAGATCGAGTGTCAAACCATTCGCGTTCGTTACCACGTTCCTTGAGAGTAGAACATCTAAGCCCATAGCTTCACTTATCTTGTGATTCCGAAACCTAAACCAGATATTCCTTGGAGAAAATGCGCTGTATGCTATTGGCAATAGACTCGTTAATTCGCGTTATAAATATTTAGGAAATGACTCAAACCGCCTGAGAAGTTTATCAATTAAAATAAAGTAATTCCTTTACCCAATACAATACCTTCTGAGAACCTGTACCGGTGTAGCGAGTGCCTAACTGAGTGTTCACGGAAAGAAATTAGTAGACATTTAAGCCGACGGACAACTTATTTTCATTTGTGGAAAGAGTATGCAAGAGTCAGATCGTTCGAGAACGATCCCACCTTCTTCATGAGTGTAACGACTAAGTTGATAACTTCACCTATCACGCTATTCCGACAGGAAAACTAGATATTCCGTGAATCAATCAGCTTTACACTGTAGGCAACAGAAACTTTAATCTACGATTTAAATATTAAAGTACAGAGTCAAACATATGTTGAACGTTACATATTGTTATAATGTCAAACGTTTTACCGAAAGCCTTACCGTCCGCGAAGCATGTCCGCCATATCGAG
>NW_027469726.1:0-72079 GCF_051020765.1 Lasioglossum baleicum
AATGCACTTATCTAGCACGCGAAACAGCGATTCCGCACAGAAATACACTTCTGAGACGAAGAATCGTCGAATCTGACATAAGCCCGAATGAATCGTGATCGTGCTTGGCGAATCGAAGTTTCTGTGCCATTTTCCCCTTCGTTGCATGCAAATGAAACTGATCCAGCACGCGAGACAGCGATTCCGCACAGAAATACACTCTGAAACGAAGAATCGTCGAATCTGACATAAGGTCGAATAAATGGTGATCGTGGTTGCCGAATCGAAGTTTCTGTGCCAATTTCCCTTCGTTGCATGCAACATGAACTGATCTAGCACGCGAGACAGCGATTCGCACAGCAAATACACTTCTGAACCGAAGAATCGTTCGAATCTGACATAAGCTCGAATAAACTCGTGATCGTGCATGCAGAATCGGAGTTTCTGTGCCAATTTCGCATATTTGCATGCAAACCCACTGATCCATCACGTGAAACATGGATTCCGCTACAGAAATACATTTCTGAAACGAAGAATAGTCGAATCTGACATAAGCCCGAATGAATCGTGATCGCGCTTGGCGAGTCACAGTTTCTGTGCCAATTTCCCTTCGTTGCATGCAAATGAAACTGATCTAGCACCCGAGACAGCGATTCCGCACTGAAATACACTTCTGAAACGAAGAATCGTCGAATCTGACATAAGCTCGAATAAATCGTGATCGTGCTTGCAGAATCGGAGTTTCTGCGGCAATTTCGCTTCGTTGCATGCAAATGCACTGATCTAGCCACGCGAAACAGCGATTCCGCACAGAAATACACTTCTGAAACGAAGAATCGTCGAATCTGACATAAGCTCGAATAAATCTTGATCGTGCTTGCCGCATCGGAGTTTCTGTGCGAATTTTGCTTCGTTGCATGCAAATGCACTTATCCTAGCACGCGAAACAGCGATTCCGCACAGAAATACACTTCTGAGACGAAGAATCGTCGAATCTGACATAAGCCCGAATAAATGGTGATCGTGGTTGCCGAATCGAAGTTTCTGTGCCAATTTCCTCTCGTTGCATGCAAATGAACTGATCTAGCACGCGAGACAGCGATTCCGCACAGAAATACACTTCTGAAACGAAGAATCGTCGAATCTGACATAAGCTCGAATAACATCGTGATCGTGCATGCAGAATCGGAGTTTCTGTGCCAATTTCGCATATTTGCATGCAAACCACTGATCCATCACGTGAAACATGGATTCGTACAGAATACACTTCTGAAACGAAGAATAGTCGAATCTGACATAAGCCCGAATAAATCGTGATCGTGCTTGCAGAATCGGGGTTTCTGCGCCAACTTCGCTCCGTTGCATGCAACATGAACTGATCTAGCACGCGAGACAGCGATTCCGCACAGAAATACACTTCTGAAACGAAGAATCGTCGAATCTGACACGAGCTCGAATAAACTCGTGATCGTGCATGCAGAATCGCAGTTTCTGTGCAATTTCGCATATTTGCATGCAAATGCACTGATCTATCAGGCGAAACAGCGATTCCGCACAGAAATACACTTCTGAAACGAAGAATCGTCGAATCTGACATAAGCTCGAATAAATCTTGATCGTGCTTGCCGCATCGGAGTTTCTGTGCGAATTTTGCTTCGTTGCATGCAAATGCACTTATCTAGCACGCGAAACAGCGATTCCGCACAGAAATACACTTCTGAGACGAAGAATCGTCGAATCTGACATAAGCCCGAATGAATCGTGATCGTGCTTGGCGAATCGAAGTTTCTGTGCCATTTTCCTTCGTTGCATGCAAATGAACTGATCCAGCACGCGAGACAGCGATTCCGCACAGAAATACACTTCTGAAACGAAGAATCGTCGAATCTGACATAAGGTCGAATAAATGGTGATCGTGGTTGCCGAATCGAAGTTTCTGTGCCAATTTCCTTCGTTGCATGCAAATGAACTGATCTAGCACGCGAGACAGCGATTCCGCACAGAAATACACTTCTGAACGAAGAATCGCTCGAATTGACATAAGATCGAATAAATCGTGATCGTGATTGCCCGAATAGGAATTTCTGTGCCAATTCTCTTCTTTGCATGCAAATGCACTGATCTAGCACGCGAAACAGCGATTCCGCATAGAAATACACTTCTGAAACGAAGAATCGTCGAATCTGACATAAGATCGAATGAATCGTGATCGTGTTTGCCCCAATCGAAGTTTCTATACCAAATTCGCATATTTGCATGCAAACCACTGATCCATCACGTGAAACAGGGATTCGTACAGAAATGCACTTCTGAAACGAAGAATCGTCGAATCTGACATAAGGTCGAATAAATGGTGATCGTGGTTGCCGAATCGAAGTTTCTGTGCCAATTTCCCTTCGTTGCATGCAAATGAACTGATCTAGCACGCGAGACAGCGATTCCGCACAGAAATACACTTCTGAAACGAAGAATCGTCGAATCTGACATAAGCTCGAATAAATCGTGATCGTGCTTGCAGAATCGGAGTTTCTGCGCCCAATTTCGCTTCGTTGCATGCAAATGCACTTCTGAAACGAAGAATCGTCGAATCTGACATAAGATCGAATAAATCTTGATCGTGCTTGCAGAATCGCAGTTTCTGAGCCAATTTCGCATATTTGCATGCAAATGCAACTGATCTATTAGGCGAAACAGCGATTCGCACAGAAATACACTTCTGAAACGAAGAATCGTCGAATCTGACATAAGCCGAATGAATCGTGATCGCGCTTGGCGAGTCACAGTTTCCTGTGCCAATTTCCCTTCGTTGCATGCAAATGAACTGATCTAGCACCCGAGACAGCGATTCCGCACTGAAATACACTTCTGAAACGAAGACTCGTCGAATCTGACATAAGCTCGAATAAACTCGTGATCGTGCTTGCAGAATCGGAGTTTCTGCGGCAATTTCGCTTCGTTGCATGCAAATGCACTGATCTAGCACGCGAAACAGCGATTCCGCACAGAAATACACTTCTGAAACGAAGAATCGTCGAATCTGACATAAGCTCGAATAAATCTTGATGTACTTGCCGCATCGGAGTTTCTGTGCGAATTTTGCTTCGTTGCATGCAAAAGCACTTATCTAGCACGCGAAACAGCGATTCGCACAGAAATACACTTCTGAGACGAAGAATCGTCGAATCTGACATAAGCCCGAATGAATCGTGATCGTGCTTGGCGAATCGAAGTTTCTGTGCCATTTTCCCTTCGTTGCATGCAAATGAACTGATCCAGCACGCGAGACAGCGATTCCGCACAGAAATACACTTCTGAAACGAAGAATCGTCGAATCTGACATGAGCTCGAATAAATCGTGATCGTGCCTTGCAGAATCGCAGTTTCTGTGCCAATTTCGCATATTTGCATGCAAATGCACTGATCTATCAGGCGAAACAGCGATTCCGCACAGAAATACACTTCTGAAACGAAGAACTCGTCGAATCTGACATGAGCTCGAATAAATCGTGATCGTGCTTGCAGAATCGCAGTTTCTGTGCCAATTTCGCATATTTGCATGCAAATGCACTGATCTATCAGGCGAAACAGCGATTCCGCACAGAAATACACTTCTGAAACGAAGAATCGTCGAATCTGACATAAGCCCGAATAAATCGTGATCGTGCTTGCAGAATCGGGGTTTCTGCGCCAACTTCGCTCCGTTGCATGCAAATGAACTGATCTAGCACGCGAGACAGCGATTCCGCACAGAAATACACTTCTGAAACGAAGAATCGTCGAATCTGACATAAGCTCGAATAAATCGTGATCGTGCTTGCAGAATCGGAGTTTCTACGCCAATTTCGCTTCGTTGCATGCAAATGCACTGATCTAGCACGCGAAACAGAGATTCCGCACAGAAATGCACTTCTGCAAACGAAGAATCGTCGAATCTGACATAAGCTCGAATAAATCTTGATCGTGCTTGCCGCATCGGAGTTTCTGTGCGAATTTTGCTTCGTTGCATGCAAATGCACTGATCTAGCACGGGAAACAGCGATTCCGCACAGAAATACACTTCTGAGACGAAGAATCGTCGAATCTGACATAAGCCCGAATGAACTCGTGATCGTGCTTGGCGAATCGAAGTTTCTGTGCCATTTTCCCTTCGTTGCATGCAAATGAACTGATCCAGCACGCGGGACAGCCGATTCGCACAGAAATAGACTTCTGAAACGAAGAATCGTCGAATCTGACATAAGGTCGAATAAATGGTGATCGTGGTTGCCGAATCGAAGTTTCTGTGCCAATTTCCCTTCGTTGCATGCAAATGAACTGATCTAGCACGCGAGACAGCGATTCCGCACAGAAATACACTTCTGAAACGAAGAATCGTCGAACTCTGACATAAGCTCGAATAAATCGTGATCGTGCATGCAGAATCGGAGTTTCTGTGCCAATTTCGCATATTTGCATGCAAACCCACTGATCCATCACGTGAAACATGGATTCCGTACAGAAATACACTTCTGAAACGAAGAATAGTCGAATCTGACATAAGCCCGAATGAATCGTGATCGCGCTTGGCGAGTCACAGTTTCTGTGCCAATTTCCTTCGTTGCATGCAAATGAACTGATCTAGCACCCGAGACAGCGATTCCGCACTGAAATACACTTCTGAAACGAAGAATCGTCGAATCTGACATAAGCTCGAATAAATCGTGATCGTGCTTGCAGAATCGGAGTTTCTGCGGCAATTATCGCTTCGTTGCATGCAAATGCACTGATCTAGCACGCGAACAGCGATTCCGCACAGAAATACACTTCTGAAACGAAGAATCGTCGAATCTGACATAAGCTCGAATAAATCTTGATCGTGCTTGCCGCATCGGAGTTTCTGTGCGAATTTTGCTTCGTTGCATGCAAATGCACTTATCTAGCACGCGAAACAGCGATTCCCGCACAGAAATACACTTCTGAGACGAAGAATCGTCGAATCTGACATAAGCCCGAATAAATGGTGATCGTGGTTGCCGAATCGAAGTTTCCTGTGCCAATTTCCCTTCGTTGCATGCAAATGAACTGATCTAGCACGCGAGACAGCGATTCCGCACAGAAATACACTTCTGAAACGAAGAATCGTCGAATCTGACATAAGCTCGAATAAATCGTGATCGAGCATGCAGAATCGGAGTTTCTGTGCCAATTTCGCATATTTGCATGCAAACCCACTGATCCATCACGTGAAACATGGATTCCGTACAGAAATACACTTCTGAAACGAAGAATAGTCGAATCTGACATAAGCCGAATAAACTCGTGATCGTGCTTGCAGAATCGGGGTTTCTGCGCCAACTTCGCTCCGTTGCATGCAAATGAACTGATCTAGCACGCGAGACAGCGATTCCGCACAGAAATACACTTCTGAAACGAAGAATCGTCGAATCTGACATAAGCCGAATGAATCGTGATCGCGCTTGGCGAGTCACAGTTTCTGTGCCAATTTCCTTCGTTGCATGCAAATGAACTGATCTAGCACCCGAGACAGCGATTCCGCACTGAAATACACTTCTGAAACGAAGAATCGTCGAATCTGACATAAGCTCGAATAACTCGTGATCGTGCTTGCAGAATCCGGAGTTTCTGCGGCAATTTCGCTTCGTTGCATGCAAATGCACTGATCTAGCACGCGAAACAGCGATTCGCACAGAAATACACTTCTGAAACGAAGAATCGTCGAATCTGACATAAGCTCGAATAAATCTTGATCGTGCTTGCCGCATCGGAGTTTCTGTGCGAATTTTGCTTCGTTGCATGCAAATGCACTTATCTAGCACGCGAAACAGCGATTCCGCACAGAAATACACTTCTGAGACGAAGAATCGTCGAATCTGACATAAGCCCGAATGAATCGTGATCGTGCTTGGCGAATCGAAGTTTCTGTGCCATTTTCCCTTCGTTGCATGCAAATGAACTGATCCAGCACGCGAGACAGCGATTCCGCACAGAAATAAACTTCTGAAACGAAGAATCGTCGAATCTGACATAAGGTCGAATAAATGGTGATCGTGGTTGCCGAATCGAAGTTTCTGTGCCAATTTCCCTTCGTTGCATGCAAATGAACTGATCTAGCACGCGAGACAGCGATTCGCACAGAAATACACTTCTGAACCGAAGAATCGTCGAATCTGACATAAGATCGAATAAATCGTGATCGTGCTTGCAGAATCGCAGTTTCTGTGCCAATTTCGCATATTTGCATGCAAATGCATGATCTATCAGGCGAAACAGCGATTCGCATAGAAATACACTTCTGAAACGAAGAATCGTCGAATCTGACATAAGATCGAATGAATCGTGATCGTGTTTGCCCAATCGAAGTTTCTATACCAAATTCGCATATTTGCATGCAAACCCACTGATCCATCACGTGAAACAGGGATTCGTACAGAAATGCACTTCTGAAACGAAGAATCGTCGAATCTGACATAAGGTCGAATAAATGGTGATCGTGGTTGCCGAATCGAAGTTTCTGTGCCAATTTCCCTTCGTTGCATGCAAATGAAACTGATCTAGCACGCGAGACAGCCGATTCGCACGGAAATACACTTCTGAAACGAAGAATCGTCGAATCTGACATAAGCTCGAATAAATCGTGATCGTGCTCTGCAGAATCGGAGTTTCTGCGCCAATTTCGCTTCCTTTGCATGCAAATGCACTGATCTAGCACGCGAAACAGCGATTCCGCACAGAAATACACTTCTGAAACGAAGAATCGTCGAATCTGACATAAGCTCGAATAAATCGTGATCGTGCATGCAGAATAGAGTTTCTGTGCCAATTTCGCATATTTGCATGCAAACCACTGATCCATCACGTGAAACAGGGATTCCGTACAGAAATACACTTCTGAAACGAAGAATCGTCGAATCTGACATAAGATCGAATAAATCGTGATCGTGCCTGCAGACTCGGAGTTTCTGCGCCAATTTCGCTTCGTTGCATGCAAATGCAGGATCTAGCACCGCGAAACAGCCGATTCCGCACAGAAACTACACTTCTGAAACGAAGAATCGTCGAATCTGACATGAGCTCCGAATAAATCGTGATCGTGCTTGCAGAATCGCAGTTTCTGTGCCAATTTCGCACATTTGCATGCAAATGCACTGATCTATCAGGCGAAACAGCGATTCCGCACAGAAATACACTTCTGAAACGAAGAATCGTCGAATCTGACACGAGCTCGAATAAATCGTGATCGTGCTTGCAGAATCGGAGTTTCTGCGGCAATTTCGCTTCGTTGCATGCAAATGCACTGATCTAGCACGCGAAACAGCGATTCGCACAGAAATACACTTCTGAAACGAAGAATCGTCGAATCTGACATAAGCTCGAATAACATCTTGATCGTGCTTGCCGCATCGGAGTTTCTGTGCGAATTTTGCTTCGTTGCATGCAAATGCACTTATCTAGCACGCGAAACAGCGATTCCGCACAGAAATACACTTCTGAGACGAAGAATCGTCGAATCTGACATAAGCCGAATGAATCGTGATCGTGCTTGGCGAATCGAAGTTTCTGTGCCATTTTCCCCTTCGTTGCATGCAAATGAACTGATCCAGCACGCGAGACAGCGATTCCGCACAGAAATACACTTCTGAAACGAAGAATCGTCGAAATCTGACATAAGGTCGAATAAATGGTGATCGTGGTTGCCGAATCGAAGTTTCTGTGCCAATTTCCCCTTCGTTGCATGCAAATGAACTGATCTAGCACGCGAGACAGCGATTCGCACAGAAATACACTTCTGAACCGAAGAATCGTCGAATCTGACATAAGATCGAATAAATCGTGATCGTGATTGCCGAATAGGAATTTCTGTGCCAATTTCTCTTCGTTGCATGCAAATGCACTGATCTAGCACGCGAAACAGCGATCTCCGCATAGAAATACACTTCTGAAACGAAGAATCGTCGAATCTGACATAAGATCGAATGAATCGTGATCGTGTTTGCCCAATCGAAGTTTCTATACCAAATTCGCATATTTGCATGCAAACCCACTGATCCATCACGTGAAACAGGGATTCCGTACAGAAATGCACTTCTGAAACGAAGAATCGTCGAATCTGACATAAGGTCGAATAAATGGTGATCCGTGGTTGCCGAATCGAAGTTTCTGTGCCAATTTCCCTTCGTCTGCATGCAAATGAACTGATCTAGCACGCGAGACAGCGATTCGCACAGAAATACACTTCTGAAACGAAGAATCGTCGAATCAGACATAAGCTCGAATAAATCGTGATCGTGCTTGCAGAATCGGAGTTTCTGCGCCAATTTCGTTCGTTGCATGCAAATGCACTTCTGAAACGAAGAATCGTACGAATCTGACATAAGATCGAATAACTCTTGATCGTGCTTGCAGAACTCGCAGTTTCTGTGCCAATTTCGCATATTTGCATGCAAATGCACTGATCTATCAGGCGAAACAGCGATTCCGCACAGAAATACACTTCTGAAACGAAGAATCGTCGAATCTGACATAAGCCCGAATGAAATCGTGATCGCGCTTGGCGAGTCACAGTTTCTGTGCCAATTTCCCTTCGTTGCATGCAAATGAACTGATCTAGCACCGAGACAGCGATTCCGCACTGAAATACACTTCTGAAACGAAGACATCGTCGAATCTGACATAAGCTCGAATAAACTCGTGATCGTGCTTGCAGAATCGGAGTTTCTGCGGCAATTTCGCTTCGTTGCATGCAAATGCACTGATCTAGCACGCGAAACAGCGATTCCGCACAGAAATACACTTCTGAAACGAAGAATCGTCGAATTGACATAAGCTCGAATAAATCATGATCGTACTTGCCGCATCGGAGTTTCTGTGCGAATTTTGCTTCGTTGCATGCAAATGCACTTATCTAGCACGCGAAACAGCGATTCGCACAGAAATACATTCTGAGACGAAGAATCGTCGAATCTGACATAAGCCGAATGAATCGTGATCGTGCTTGGCGAATCGAAGTTTCTGTGCCATTTTCCCTTCGTTGCATGCAAATGAAACTGATCCAGCACGCGAGACAGCGATTCGCACAGAAACTACACTTCTGAAACGAAGAATCGTCGAATCCTGACATGAGCTCGAATAAATCGTGATCGTGCTTGCAGAATCGCAGTTTCTGTGCCAATTTCGCATATTTGCATGCAAATGCACTGATCTATCAGGCGAAACAGCGATTCCGCACAGAAATACACTTCTGAAACGAAGACATCGTCGAATCTGACATGAGCTCGAATAAATCGTGATCGTGCTTGCAGAATCGCAGTTTCTGTGCCAATTTCGCATATTTGCATGCAAATGCACTGATCTATCAGGCGAAACAGCGATTCCGCACAGAAATACACTTCTGAACACGAAGAATCGTCGAATTGACATAAGCCGAATAAATCGTGATCGTGCTTGCAGAATCGGGGTTTCTGCGCCAACTTCGCTCCGTTGCATGCAAATGAACTGATCCTAGCACGCGAGACAGCGATTCCGCACAGAAATACACTTCTGAAACGAAGCAATCGTCGAACTGACATAAGCTCGAATAAATCGTGATCGTGCATGCAGAATCGGAGTTTCTGTGCAATTTCGCATATTTGCATGCAAACCACTGATCCATCACGTGAAACATGGATCTCCGTACAGAATACACTTCTGAAACGAAGAATAGTCGAATCTGACATAAGCCCGAATAAATCGTGATCGTGCTTGCAGAATCGGGGTTTCTGCGCCAACTTCGCTCGTTGCATGCAAATGAACTGATCTAGCACGCGAGACAGCGATTCCGCACAGAAATACACTTCTGAAACGAAGAACTGTCGAATCTGACATACAGCCGAATGAATCGTGATCGCGCTTGGCGAGTCACAGTTTCCTGTGCCAATTTCCCTTCGTGCATGCAAATGACACTGATCTAGCACCCGAGACAGCGATTCCGCACTGAAATACACTTCTGAAACGAAGAATCGTCGAATCTGACATAAGCTCGAATAACTCGTGATCGTGCCTTGCAGAATCGGAGTTTCTGCGGCAATTTCGCTTCGTTGCATGCACATGCACTGATCTAGCACGCGAAACAGCGATTCCGCACAGAAATACACTTCTGAAACGAAGACTCGTCGAATTGACATAAGCTCCGAATAAATCTTGATCGTGCTTGCGCATCGGAGTTTCTGTGCGAATTTTGCTTCGTTGCATGCAAATGCATTATCTAGCACGCGAAACAGCGATTCGCACAGAAATACACTTCTGAGACGAAGAATCGTCGAATCTGACATAAGCCCGAATGAATCGTGATCGTGCTTGGCGAATCGAAGTTTCTGTGCCATTTTCCTTCGTTGCATGCAAATGAACCTGATCCAGCACGCGAGACAGCGATTCGCACAGAAATACACTTCTGAAACGAAGAACGTCGAATCTGACATAAGGTCGAATAAATGGTGATCGTGGTTGCCGAATCGAAGTTTCTGTGCCACTTTCCCTTCGTTGCATGCAAATGAACTGATCTAGCACGCGAGACAGCGATTCGCACAGAACTACACCTTCTGAACCGAAGAATCGTCGAATCTGACATAGATCGAATAACTCGTGATCGTGCTTGCAGAATCGCAGTTTCTGTGCCAATTTCGCATATTTGCATGCAAATGCACTGATCTATCAGGCGAAACAGCCGATTCGACAGAATCACACTACTGAAACGAATAATCGTCGAATCTGACATGAGCTCGAATAAATCGTGATCGTGCTTGCCGCATCGGAGTTTCTGTACAATTCTCTCTTCGTCTGCATGCAAAGCATGATCTAGCACGCGCAAATAGCCGATTCGCACCAGAAATACCTTTCTGAACACGACGAACTGTCGAATCTGACAAAAGCACGAATAAATCGTGATCGTGATTGCGAATAGGACATCTCTGTGCCCAATATCAATCGTTGCATGCAAATGCACTGATCTAGCACGCGAAACAGCGATTCGCATAGAAATACACTTCTGAAAGACGAAACTGTCGAATCAGACATACGATCGAATGAATCGTGATCGTGTTTGCCAATCGAAGTTTCTATACCAAATTCGCATATTTGCATGCAAACCACTGATCCACTCACGTGAAACAGGGATACGTACAGAACTGCAATTCTGAAACGAAGAATATTCTCTCTTATCCCTACTATGTTTTACTAGAGCGAATTCTTCGTTTCAGAAGTGCATTTCTGTACGGAATCCTGTTTCACGTGATGGATCAGTGGTTTGCATGCAAATATGCGAATTTGGTATAGAAACCTTCGAATGGCAACACGATCACGATTCAATCGATCTTATGTCAGATTCGACGATCTCTCGTTTCAGAAGTGTATTTCTATGCGGAATCGCTGTTTCGCGTGCTAGATCAGTGCATTTGCATGCAACGAAGAGAAATTGCACAGACAATTCCTATACGGCAATCACGATCACGATTTATTCGAGCTTATGTCAGATTCGACGATTCTTCGTTTCAGAAAGGTATTTCTGTGCGGAATCGCTATTTCGCGTGCTAGATCAGTGCATTTGCATGCAACGAAGAGAAATTGGTACAGAAACTCGAAGCGGCAAGCACGATCACGATTATACGAGCTCATGTCAGATTCGACGATTCTTCGTTTCACGAAGTGTATTCTGTGCGGAAACGCTGTTTCGCCTGATAGATCAGTGCATTGCATGACAAATATGCGAAATTGGCACAGAAACTGCGATCTAGCAAGCACGATCACGATTATTCGCTCTAATGTCAGATACGACGATTCTTCGGTTCAGAAGTGTATTTCTGTGCGGAATCGCTGTCTCGCGTGCTAGATCAGTTCATTTGCATGCAACGAAGGGAAATTGGCACAGCAAACTTCGATCGGCAACCACGATCACCATATAATTCGACCTTATGTCAGATTCGACGATTCTTCGTTTCAGAAGTGTATTTCTGTGCGGAATCGCTGTCTCGCGTGCTGGATCAGTTCATTTGCATGCAACGAAGGGAAAATGCACACAGAAACTTCGATTCGCCAAGCACGATCACGATTCATTCGGGCTTATGTCAGATTCGACGATTCATCGTCTCAGAAGTGTATTTCTGTGCGGAATCGCTGATTCGCGTGCTAGATAAGTGCATATGCATGCAACGAAGCAAAATTCGCACAGAAACTCCGATGCGGCAAGCACGATCAAGATTAATTCGAGCTTATGTCAGATTCGACGATTCTTCGTTTCAGACAGTGTATTTCTGTGCGGAATCGCTGTTTCGCGTGCTAGATCAGTGCATTTGCATGCAACGAAGCGAAATTGCCGCAGAAACTCCGATTCTGCAAGCACCGATCACGATTACTTCGAGCTATGTCAGATTCGACGAATTCTTCGTTTCAGAAGTGTATTTCAGTGCGGAATCGCTGTCTCGGGTGCTAGATCAGTTCATTGCATGCAACGAAGGGAAATTGGCACAGAAACTGTGACTCGCCAAGCGCGATCACGATTCATTCGGGCTTATGTCAGATTCGACGATTCTTCGTTTCAGAAGTGTATTTCTGTGCGGAATCGCTGTCTCGCGTGCTAGATCAGTTCATTTGCATGCAACGGAGCGAAGTTGGCGCAGAAACCCGATTCTGCAAGCACCGATCCACGAATATATTCGGGCTTATGTCAGATTCGACTATTCTTCGTTTCAGAAGTGTATTCTGTACGGAATCCATGTTTCACGTGATGGATCAGTGGGTTTGCATGCAAATATGCGAAATTGGCACAGAAACTCCGATTCTGCATGCACGATCACGATTTATTCGAGCTTATGTCAGATTCGACGATTCTTCGTTTCAGAAGTGTATTTCTGTGCGGAATCGCTGTCTCGCGTGCTAGATCAGTTCATTTGCATGCAACGGAGCGAAGTTGGCGCAGAAACCCCGATTCTGCAAGCACGATCACGATTTATTCGGGCTTATGTCAGATACGACGATTCTCGTTTCAGAAGTGTATTTCTGTGCGGAATCGCTGTTTCGCCTGATAGATCAAGTGCATTTGCATGCAAATACTGCGAAATTGGCACAGAAACTGCGATTCTGCAAGCACGATCACGATTATTCGAGCTCATGTCAGATTCGACGATTCTTCGTTTCAGAAGTGTATTCTGTGCGGAATCGCTGTTTCGCCTGATAGATCAGTGCATTTGCATGCAAATATGCGAAATTGGCACAGAAACTGCGATTCTGCAAGCACGATCACGATTTATTCGAGCTCATGTCAGATTCGACGATTCTTCGTTTCAGAAGTGTATTTCTGTGCGGAATCGCTGTCTCGCGTGCTGGATCAGTTCATTTGCATGCAACGAAGGGACAAATGGCACAGAAACTTCGATTCGCCAAGCACGATCACGATTCATTCGGGCTTATGTCAGATTCGACGATTCTTCGTCTCAGAAGTGTATTTCTGTGCGGAATCGCTGTTCGCGTGCTAGATAAGTGCATTTGCATGCAACGAAGCAAAATTCGCACAGAAACTCCGATGCGGCAAGTACGATCAAGATTTATTCGAGCTTATGTCAGAATCGACGATTCTTCGTTTCAGAAGTGTATTTCTGTGCGGAATCGCTGTTTCGCGTGCTAGATCAGTGCATTTGCATGCAACGAAGCGAAATTGCCGCAGAAACTCCGATTCTGCAAGCACCGATCACGATTTAATTCGAGCTATGTCAGATTCGACGATTCTTCGTTTCAGAAGTGTATTTCAGTGCGGAATCGCTGTCTCGGGTGCTAGATCAGTTCATTTGCATGCAACGAAGGGAAATTGGCACAGAAACTGTGACTCGCCAAGCGCGATCACGATTCATTCGGGCTTATGTCAGAATCGACGATTCTTCGTTTCAGAAGTGTATTTCTGTGCGGAATCGCTGTTTCGCTGATAGATCAGTGCATTAGCATGCAAATATGCGAAATTGGCACAGAAACTGCGATTCTGCAAGCACGATCAAGATTTATTCGATCTTATGTCAGATTCGACGATTCTTCGTTTCAGAAGTGCATTTGCATGCAACGAAGCGAAATTGGCGCAGAAACTCCGATTCTGCAAGCACGATCACGATTTATTCGAGCTTATGTCAGATTCGACGATTCTTCGTTTCAGAAGTGTATTTCTGTGCGGAATCGCTGTCTCGCGTGCTAGATCAGTTCATTTGCATGCAACGAAGGGAAATTGGCACAGAAACTTCGATTCGGCAACCCACGATCACCATTTATTCGACCTTATGTCAGATTCGACGATTCTTCGTTTCAGAAGTGCATTTCTGTACGGAATCCCTGTTTCACGTGATGGATCAGTGGGTTTGCATGCAAATATGCGAATTTGGTATAGAAACTTCGATTGGGCAAACACGATCACGATTCATTCGATCTTATGTCAGATTCGACGATTCTTCGTTTCAGAAGTGTATTTCTATGCGGAATCGCTGTTTCGCGTGCTAGATCAGTGCATTTGCATGCAACGAAGAGAAATTGGCACAGAAATTCCTATTCGGCAATCACGATCACGATTTATTCGATCTTATGTCAGATTCGACGATTCTTCGGTTCAGAAGTGTATTTCTGTGCGGAATCGCTGTCTCGCGTGCTAGATCAGTTCATTTGCATGCAACGAAGGGAAATTGGCACAGAAACTTCGATTCGGCAACCACGATCACCATTTATTCGACCTTATGTCAGATTCGACGATTCTTCGTTTCAGAAGTGTATTTCTGTGCGGAATCGCTGTCTCGCGTGCTGGATCAGTTCATTTGCATGCAACGAAGGGAAAATGGCACAGAAACTTCGATTCGCCAAGCACGATCACGATTCATTCGGGCTTATGTCAGATTCGACGATTCTTCGTCTCAGAAGTGTATTTCTGTGGGAATCGCTGTTTCGCGTGCTAGATAAGTGCATTTGCATGCAACGAAGCAAAATTCGCACAGAAACTCCGATGCGGCAAGCACGATCAAGATTTATTCGAGCTTATGTCAGATTCGACGATTCTTCGTTTCAGAAGTGTATTTCTGTGCGGAATCGCTGTTTCGCGTGCTAGATCAGTGCATTTGCATGCAACGAAGCGAAATTGCCGCAGAAACTCCGATTCTGCAAGCACGATCACGATTTATTCGAGCTCGTGTCAGATTCGACGATTCTTCGTTTCAGAAGTGTATTCTGTGCGGAATCGCTGTTTCGCCTGATAGATCAGTGCATTTGCATGCAAATGTGCGAAATTGGCACAGAAACTGCGATTCTGCAAGCACGATCACGATTTATTCGAGCTCATGTCAGATTCGACGATTCTTCGTTTCAGAAGTGTATTTCTGTGCGGAATCGCTGTTTCGCGTGCTAGATCCGTGCATTTGCATGCAACGAAGCGAAATTGGCGCAGAAACTCCGATTCTGCAGGCACGATCACGATTTATTCGATCTTATGTCAGATTCGACGATTCTTCGTTTCAGAAGTGTATTTCTGTACGGAATCCCTGTTTCACGTGATGGATCAGTGGGTTTGCATGCAAATATGCGAAATTGGCACAGAAACTCTGATTCTGCATGCACGATCACGATTTATTCGAGCTTATGTCAGATTCGACGATTCTTCGTTTCAGAAGTGTATTTCTGTGCGGAATCGCTGTTTCGCGTGCTAGATCAGTGCATTTGCATGCAAAGAAGCGAAATTGGCGCAGAAACTCCGATTCTGCAAGCACGATCACGATTTATTCGAGCTTATGTCAGATTCGACGATTCTTCGTTTCAGAAGTGTATTTCCGTGCGGAATCGCTGTCTCGCGTGCTAGATCAGTTCATTTGCATGCAACGAAGGGAAATTGGCACAGAAACTTCGATTCGGCAACCACGATCACCATTTATTCGACCTTATGTCAGATTCGACGATTCTTCGTTTCAGAAGTGCATTTCTGTACGGAATCCCTGTTTCACGTGATGGATCAGTGGGTTTGCATGCAAATATGCGAATTTGGTATAGAAACTTCGATTGGGCAAACACGATCACGATTCATTCGATCTTATGTCAGATTCGACGATTCTTCGTTTCAGAAGTGTATTTCTATGCGGAATCGCTGTTTCGCCTGATAGATCAGTGCATTTGCATGCAAATATGCGAAATTGGCACAGAAACTGCGATTCTGCAAGCACGATCACGATTTATTCGATCTTATGTCAGATTCGACGATTCTTCGGTTCAGAAGTGTATTTCTGTGCGGAATCGCTGTCTCGCGTGCTAGATCAGTTCATTTGCATGCAACGAAGGGAAATTGGCACAGAAACTTCGATTCGGCAACCACGATCACCATTTATTCGACCTTATGTCAGATTCGACGATTCTTCGTTTCAGAAGTTTATTTCTGTGCGGAATCGCTGTCTCGCGTGCTGGATCAGTTCATTTGCATGCAACGAAGGGAAAATGGCACAGAAACTTCGATTCGCCAAGCACGATCACGATTCATTCGGGCTTATGTCAGATTCGACGATTCTTCGTCTCAGAAGTGTATTTCTGTGCGGAATCGCTGTTTCGCGTGCTAGATAAGTGCATTTGCATGCAACGAAGCAAAATTCGCACAGAAACTCCGATGCGGCAAGCACGATCAAGATTTATTCGAGCTTATGTCAGATTCGACGATTCTTCGTTTCAGAAGTGTATTTCTGTGCGGAATCGCTGTTTCGCGTGCTAGATCAGTGCATTTGCATGCAACGAAGCGAAATTGCCGCAGAAACTCCGATTCTGCAAGCACGATCACGATTTATTCGAGCTTATGTCAGATTCGACGATTCTTCGTTTCAGAAGTGTATTTCAGTGCGGAATCGCTGTCTCGGGTGCTAGATCAGTTCATTTGCATGCAACGAAGGGAAATTGGCACAGAAACTGTGACTCGCCAAGCGCGATCACGATTCATTCGGGCTTATGTCAGATTCGACGATTCTTCGTTTCAGAAGTGTATTTCTGTGCGGAATCGCTGTCTCGCGTGCTAGATCAGTTCATTTGCATGCAACGGAGCGAAGTTGGCGCAGAAACCCCGATTCTGCAAGCACGATCACGATTTATTCGGGCTTATGTCAGATTCGACTATTCTTCGTTTCAGAAGTGTATTTCTGTACGGAATCCATGTTTCACGTGATGGATCAGTGGGTTTGCATGCAAATATGCGAAATTGGCACAGAAACTCCGATTCTGCATGCACGATCACGATTTATTCGAGCTTATGTCAGATTCGACGATTCTTCGTTTCAGAAGTGTATTTCTGTGCGGAATCGCTGTCTCGCGTGCTAGATCAGTTCATTTGCATGCAACGAAGGGAAATTGGCACAGAAACTTCGATTCGGCAACCACGATCACCATTTATTCGGGCTTATGTCAGATTCGACGATTCTTCGTCTCAGAAGTGTATTTCTGTGCGGAATCGCTGTTTCGCGTGCTAGATAAGTGCATTTGCATGCAACGAAGCAAAATTCGCACAGAAACTCCGATGCGGCAAGCACGATCAAGATTTATTCGAGCTTATGTCAGATTCGACGATTCTTCGTTTCAGAAGTGTATTTCTGTGCGGAATCGCTGTTTCGCGTGCTAGATCAGTGCATTTGCATGCAACGAAGCGAAATTGCCGCAGAAACTCCGATTCTGCAAGCACGATCACGATTTATTCGAGCTTATGTCAGATTCGACGATTCTTCGTTTCAGAAGTGTATTTCAGTGCGGAATCGCTGTCTCGGGTGCTAGATCAGTTCATTTGCATGCAACGAAGGGAAATTGGCACAGAAACTGTGACTCGCCAAGCGCGATCACGATTCATTCGGGCTTATGTCAGATTCGACTATTCTTCGTTTCAGAAGTGTATTTCTGTACGGAATCCATGTTTCACGTGATGGATCAGTGGGTTTGCATGCAAATATGCGAAATTGGCACAGAAACTCCGATTCTGCATGCACGATCACGATTTATTCGAGCTTATGTCAGATTCGACGATTCTTCGTTTCAGAAGTGTATTTCTGTGCGGAATCGCTGTCTCGCGTGCTAGATCAGTTCATTTGCATGCAACGAAGGGAAATTGGCACAGAAACTTCGATTCGGCAACCACGATCACCATTTATTCGACCTTATGTCAGATTCGACGATTCTTCGTTTCAGAAGTCTATTTCTGTGCGGAATCGCTGTCCCGCGTGCTGGATCAGTTCATTTGCATGCAACGAAGGGAAAATGGCACAGAAACTTCGATTCGCCAAGCACGATCACGATTCATTCGGGCTTATGTCAGATTCGACGATTCTTCGTCTCAGAAGTGTATTTCTGTGCGGAATCGCTGTTTCCCGTGCTAGATCAGTGCATTTGCATGCAACGAAGCAAAATTCGCACAGAAACTCCGATGCGGCAAGCACGATCAAGATTTATTCGAGCTTATGTCAGATTCGACGATTCTTCGTTTCAGAAGTGCATTTCTGTGCGGAATCTCTGTTTCGCGTGCTAGATCAGTGCATTTGCATGCAACGAAGCGAAATTGGCGTAGAAACTCCGATTCTGCAAGCACGATCACGATTTATTCGAGCTTATGTCAGATTCGACGATTCTTCGTTTCAGAAGTGTATTTCTGTGCGGAATCGCTGTCTCGCGTGCTAGATCAGTTCATTTGCATGCAACGGAGCGAAGTTGGCGCAGAAACCCCGATTCTGCAAGCACGATCACGATTTATTCGGGCTTATGTCAGATTCGACGATTCTTCGTTTCAGAAGTGTATTTCTGTGCGGAATCGCTGTTTCGCCTGATAGATCAGTGCATTTGCATGCAAATATGCGAAATTGGCACAGAAACTGCGATTCTGCAAGCACGATCACGATTTATTCGAGCTCATGTCAGATTCGACGATTCTTCGTTTCAGAAGTGTATTTCTGTGCGGAATCGCTGTTTCGCCTGATAGATCAGTGCATTTGCATGCAAATATGCGAAATTGGCACAGAAACTGCGATTCTGCAAGCACGATCACGATTTATTCGAGCTCATGTCAGATTCGACGATTCTTCGTTTCAGAAGTGTATTTCTGTGCGGAATCGCTGTCTCGCGTGCTGGATCAGTTCATTTGCATGCAACGAAGGGAAAATGGCACAGAAACTTCGATTCGCCAAGCACGATCACGATTCATTCGGGCTTATGTCAGATTCGACGATTCTTCGTCTCAGAAGTGTATTTCTGTGCGGAATCGCTGTTTCGCGTGCTAGATAAGTGCATTTGCATGCAACGAAGCAAAATTCGCACAGAAACTCCGATGCGGCAAGTACGATCAAGATTTATTCGAGCTTATGTCAGATTCGACGATTCTTCGTTTCAGAAGTGTATTTCTGTGCGGAATCGCTGTTTCGCGTGCTAGATCAGTGCATTTGCATGCAACGAAGCGAAATTGCCGCAGAAACTCCGATTCTGCAAGCACGATCACGATTTATTCGAGCTTATGTCAGATTCGACGATTCTTCGTTTCAGAAGTGTATTTCAGTGCGGAATCGCTGTCTCGGGTGCTAGATCAGTTCATTTGCATGCAACGAAGGGAAATTGGCACAGAAACTGTGACTCGCCAAGCGCGATCACGATTCATTCGGGCTTATGTCAGATTCGACGATTCTTCGTTTCAGAAGTGTATTTCTGTGCGGAATCGCTGTTTCGCCTAATAGATCAGTGCATTTGCATGCAAATATGCGAAATTGGCACAGAAACTGCGATTCTGCAAGCACGATCAAGATTTATTCGATCTTATGTCAGATTCGACGATTCTTCGTTTCAGAAGTGCATTTGCATGCAACGAAGCGAAATTGGCGCAGAAACTCCGATTCTGCAAGCACGATCACGATTTATTCGAGCTTATGTCAGATTCGACGATTCTTCGTTTCAGAAGTGTATTTCTGTGCGGAATCGCTGTCTCGCGTGCTAGATCAGTTCATTTGCATGCAACGAAGGGAAATTGGCACAGAAACTTCGATTCGGCAACCACGATCACCATTTATTCGACCTTATGTCAGATTCGACGATTCTTCGTTTCAGAAGTGCATTTCTGTACGGAATCCCTGTTTCACGTGATGGATCAGTGGGTTTGCATGCAAATATGCGAATTTGGTATAGAAACTTCGATTGGGCAAACACGATCACGATTCATTCGATCTTATGTCAGATTCGACGATTCTTCGTTTCAGAAGTGTATTTCTATGCGGAATCGCTGTTTCGCGTGCTAGATCAGTGCATTTGCATGCAAAGAAGAGAAATTGGCACAGAAATTCCTATTCGGCAATCACGATCACGATTTATTCGATCTTATGTCAGATTCGACGATTCTTCGGTTCAGAAGTGTATTTCTGTGCGGAATCGCTGTCTCGCGTGCTAGATCAGTTCATTTGCATGCAACGAAGGGAAATTGGCACAGAAACTTCGATTCGGCAACCACGATCACCATTTATTCGACCTTATGTCAGATTCGACGATTCTTCGTTTCAGAAGTGTATTTCTGTGCGGAATCGCTGTCTCGCGTGCTGGATCAGTTCATTTGCATGCAACGAAGGGAAAATGGCACAGAAACTTCGATTCGCCAAGCACGATCACGATTCATTCGGGCTTATGTCAGATTCGACGATTCTTCGTCTCAGAAGTGTATTTCTGTGCGGAATCGCTGTTTCGCGTGCTAGATAAGTGCATTTGCATGCAACGAAGCAAAATTCGCACAGAAACTCCGATGCGGCAAGCACGATCAAGATTTATTCGAGCTTATGTCAGATTCGACGATTCTTCGTTTCAGAAGTGTATTTCTGTGCGGAATCGCTGTTTCGCCTGATAGATCAGTGCATTTGCATGCAAATATGCGAAATTGGCACAGAAACTGCGATTCTGCAAGCACGATCACGATTTATTCGAGCTCGTGTCAGATTCGACGATTCTTCGTTTCAGAAGTGTATTTCTGTGCGGAATCGCTGTCTCGCGTGCTAGATCAGTTCATTTGCATGCAACGGAGCGAAGTTGGCGCAGAAACCCCGATTCTGCAAGCACGATCACGATTTATTCGGGCTTATGTCAGATTCGACTATTCTTCGTTTCAGAAGTGTATTTCTGTACGGAATCCATGTTTCACGTGATGGATCAGTGGGTTTGCATGCAAATATGCGAAATTGGCACAGAAACTCCGATTCTGCATGCACGATCACGATTTATTCGAGCTTATGTCAGATTCGACGATTCTTCGTTTCAGAAGTGTATTTCTGTGCGGAATCGCTGTCTCGCGTGCTAGATCAGTTCATTTGCATGCAACGAAGGGAAATTGGCACAGAAACTTCGATTCGGCAACCACGATCACCATTTATTCGGGCTTATGTCAGATTCGACGATTCTTCGTCTCAGAAGTGTATTTCTGTGCGGAATCGCTGTTTCGCGTGCTAGATAAGTGCATTTGCATGCAACGAAGCAAAATTCGCACAGAAACTCCGATGCGGCAAGCACGATCAAGATTTATTCGAGCTTATGTCAGATTCGACGATTCTTCGTTTCAGAAGTGTATTTCTGTGCGGAATCGCTGTTTCGCGTGCTAGATCAGTGCATTTGCATGCAACGAAGCGAAATTGCCGCAGAAACTCCGATTCTGCAAGCACGATCACGATTTATTCGAGCTTATGTCAGATTCGACGATTCTTCGTTTCAGAAGTGTATTTCAGTGCGGAATCGCTGTCTCGGGTGCTAGATCAGTTCATTTGCATGCAACGAAGGGAAATTGGCACAGAAACTGTGACTCGCCAAGCGCGATCACGATTCATTCGGGCTTATGTCAGATTCGACTATTCTTCGTTTCAGAAATGTATTTCTGTACGGAATCCATGTTTCACGTGATGGATCAGTGGGTTTGCATGCAAATATGCGAAATTGGCACAGAAACTCCGATTCTGCATGCACGATCACGATTTATTCGAGCTTATGTCAGATTCGACGATTCTTCGGTTCAGAAGTGTATTTCTGTGCGGAATCGCTGTCTCGCGTGCTAGATCAGTTCATTTGCATGCAACGAAGGGAAATTGGCACAGAAACTTCGATTCGGCAACCACGATCACCATTTATTCGACCTTATGTCAGATTCGACGATTCTTCGTTTCAGAAGTGTATTTCTGTGCGGAATCGCTGTCTCGCGTGCTGGATCAGTTCATTTGCATGCAACGAAGGGAAAATGGCACAGAAACTTCGATTCGCCAAGCACGATCACGATTCATTCGGGCTTATGTCAGATTCGACGATTCTTCGTCTCAGAAGTGTATTTCTGTGCGGAATCGCTGTTTCGCGTGCTAGATAAGTGCATTTGCATGCAACGAAGCAAAATTCGCACAGAAACTCCGATGCGGCAAGCACGATCAAGATTTATTCGAGCTTATGTCAGATTCGACGATTCTTCGTTTCAGAAGTGTATTTCTGTGCGGAATCGCTGTTTCGCCTGATAGATCAGTGCATTTGCATGCAAATATGCGAAATTGGCACAGAAACTGCGATTCTGCAAGCACGATCACGATTTATTCGAGCTCGTGTCAGATTCGACGATTCTTCGTTTCAGAAGTGTATTTCTGTACGGAATCCATGTTTCACGTGATGGATCAGTGGGTTTGCATGCAAATATGCGAAATTGGCACAGAAACTCCGATTCTGCATGCACGATCACGATTTATTCGAGCTTATGTCAGATTCGACGATTCTTCGTTTCAGAAGTGTATTTCTGTGCGGAATCGCTGTCTCGCGTGCTAGATCAGTTCATTTGCATGCAACGAAGGGAAATTGGCACAGAAACTTCGATTCGGCAACCACGATCACCATTTATTCGGGCTTATGTCAGATTCGACGATTCTTCGTCTCAGAAGTGTATTTCTGTGCGGAATCGCTGTTTCGCGTGCTAGATAAGTGCATTTGCATGCAACGAAGCAAAATTCGCACAGAAACTCCGATGCGGCAAGCACGATCAAGATTTATTCGAGCTTATGTCAGATTCGACGATTCTTCGTTTCAGAAGTGTATTTCTGTGCGGAATCGCTGTTTCGCGTGCTAGATCAGTGCATTTGCATGCAACGAAGCGAAATTGCCGCAGAAACTCCGATTCTGCAAGCACGATCACGATTTATTCGAGCTTATGTCAGATTCGACGATTCTTCGTTTCAGAAGTGTATTTCAGTGCGGAATCGCTGTCTCGGGTGCTAGATCAGTTCATTTGCATGCAACGAAGGGAAATTGGCACAGAAACTGTGACTCGCCAAGCGCGATCACGATTCATTCGGGCTTATGTCAGATTCGACTATTCTTCGTTTCAGAAATGTATTTCTGTACGGAATCCATGTTTCACGTGATGGATCAGTGGGTTTGCATGCAAATATGCGAAATTGGCACAGAAACTCCGATTCTGCATGCACGATCACGATTTATTCGATCTTATGTCAGATTCGACGATTCTTCGGTTCAGAAGTGTATTTCTGTGCGGAATCGCTGTCTCGCGTGCTAGATCAGTTCATTTGCATGCAACGAAGGGAAATTGGCACAGAAACTTCGATTCGGCAACCACGATCACCATTTATTCGACCTTATGTCAGATTCGACGATTCTTCGTTTCAGAAGTGTATTTCTGTGCGGAATCGCTGTCTCGCGTGCTGGATCAGTTCATTTGCATGCAACGAAGGGAAAATGGCACAGAAACTTCGATTCGCCAAGCACGATCACGATTCATTCGGGCTTATGTCAGATTCGACGATTCTTCGTCTCAGAAGTGTATTTCTGTGCGGAATCGCTGTTTCGCGTGCTAGATAAGTGCATTTGCATGCAACGAAGCAAAATTCGCACAGAAACTCCGATGCGGCAAGCACGATCAAGATTTATTCGAGCTTATGTCAGATTCGACGATTCTTCGTTTCAGAAGTGTATTTCTGTGCGGAATCGCTGTTTCGCCTGATAGATCAGTGCATTTGCATGCAAATATGCGAAATTGGCACAGAAACTGCGATTCTGCAAGCACGATCACGATTTATTCGAGCTCGTGTCAGATTCGACGATTCTTCGTTTCAGAAGTGTATTTCTGTGCGGAATCGCTGTCTCGCGTGCTAGATCAGTTCATTTGCATGCAACGGAGCGAAGTTGGCGCAGAAACCCCGATTCTGCAAGCACGATCACGATTTATTCGGGCTTATGTCAGATTCGACTATTCTTCGTTTCAGAAGTGTATTTCTGTACGGAATCCATGTTTCACGTGATGGATCAGTGGGTTTGCATGCAAATATGCGAAATTGGCACAGAAACTCCGATTCTGCATGCACGATCACGATTTATTCGAGCTTATGTCAGATTCGACGATTCTTCGTTTCAGAAGTGTATTTCTGTGCGGAATCGCTGTCTCGCGTGCTAGATCAGTTCATTTGCATGCAACGAAGGGAAATTGGCACAGAAACTTCGATTCGGCAACCACGATCACCATTTATTCGGGCTTATGTCAGATTCGACGATTCTTCGTCTCAGAAGTGTATTTCTGTGCGGAATCGCTGTTTCGCGTGCTAGATAAGTGCATTTGCATGCAACGAAGCAAAATTCGCACAGAAACTCCGATGCGGCAAGCACGATCAAGATTTATTCGAGCTTATGTCAGATTCGACGATTCTTCGTTTCAGAAGTGTATTTCTGTGCGGAATCGCTGTTTCGCGTGCTAGATCAGTGCATTTGCATGCAACGAAGCGAAATTGCCGCAGAAACTCCGATTCTGCAAGCACGATCACGATTTATTCGAGCTTATGTCAGATTCGACGATTCTTCGTTTCAGAAGTGTATTTCAGTGCGGAATCGCTGTCTCGGGTGCTAGATCAGTTCATTTGCATGCAACGAAGGGAAATTGGCACAGAAACTGTGACTCGCCAAGCGCGATCACGATTCATTCGGGCTTATGTCAGATTCGACTATTCTTCGTTTCAGAAATGTATTTCTGTACGGAATCCATGTTTCACGTGATGGATCAGTGGGTTTGCATGCAAATATGCGAAATTGGCACAGAAACTCCGATTCTGCATGCACGATCACGATTTATTCGAGCTTATGTCAGATTCGACGATTCTTCGTTTCAGAAGTGTATTTCTGTGCGGAATCGCTGTTTCGCGTGCTAGATCAGTGCATTTGCATGCAAAGAAGCGAAATTGGCGCAGAAACTCCGATTCTGCAAGCACGATCACGATTTATTCGAGCTTATGTCAGATTCGACGATTCTTCGTTTCAGAAGTGTATTTCCGTGCGGAATCGCTGTCTCGCGTGCTAGATCAGTTCATTTGCATGCAACGAAGGGAAATTGGCACAGAAACTTCGATTCGGCAACCACGATCACCATTTATTCGACCTTATGTCAGATTCGACGATTCTTCGTTTCAGAAGTGCATTTCTGTACGGAATCCCTGTTTCACGTGATGGATCAGTGGGTTTGCATGCAAATATGCGAATTTGGTATAGAAACTTCGATTGGGCAAACACGATCACGATTCATTCGATCTTATGTCAGATTCGACGATTCTTCGTTTCAGAAGTGTATTTCTATGCGGAATCGCTGTTTCGCGTGCTAGATCAGTGCATTTGCATGCAACGAAGAGAAATTGGCACAGAAATTCCTATTCGGCAATCACGATCACGATTTATTCGAGCTTATGTCAGATTCGACGATTCTTCGTTTCAGAAAGGTATTTCTGTGCGGAATCGCTATTTCGCGTGCTAGATCAGTGCATTTGCATGCAACGAAGAGAAATTGGTACAGAAACTCCGATGCGGCAAGCACGATCACGATTTATTCGAGCTCATGTCAGATTCGACGATTCTTCGTTTCAGAAGTGTATTTCTGTGCGGAATCGCTGTTTCGCCTGATAGATCAGTGCATTTGCATGCAAATATGCGAAATTGGCACAGAAACTGCGATTCTGCAAGCACGATCACGATTTATTCGATCTTATGTCAGATTCGACGATTCTTCGGTTCAGAAGTGTATTTCTGTGCGGAATCGCTGTCTCGCGTGCTAGATCAGTTCATTTGCATGCAACGAAGGGAAATTGGCACAGAAACTTCGATTCGGCAACCACGATCACCATTTATTCGACCTTATGTCAGATTCGACGATTCTTCGTTTCAGAAGTGTATTTCTGTGCGGAATCGCTGTCTCGCGTGCTGGATCAGTTCATTTGCATGCAACGAAGGGAAAATGGCACAGAAACTTCGATTCGCCAAGCACGATCACGATTCATTCGGGCTTATGTCAGATTCGACGATTCTTCGTCTCAGAAGTGTATTTCTGTGCGGAATCGCTGTTTCGCGTGCTAGATAAGTGCATTTGCATGCAACGAAGCAAAATTCGCACAGAAACTCCGATGCGGCAAGCACGATCAAGATTTATTCGAGCTTATGTCAGATTCGACGATTCTTCGTTTCAGAAGTGTATTTCTGTGCGGAATCGCTGTTTCGCGTGCTAGATCAGTGCATTTGCATGCAACGAAGCGAAATTGCCGCAGAAACTCCGATTCTGCAAGCACGATCACGATTTATTCGAGCTTATGTCAGATTCGACGATTCTTCGTTTCAGAAGTGTATTTCAGTGCGGAATCGCTGTCTCGGGTGCTAGATCAGTTCATTTGCATGCAACGAAGGGAAATTGGCACAGAAACTGTGACTCGCCAAGCGCGATCACGATTCATTCGGGCTTATGTCAGATTCGACGATTCTTCGTTTCAGAAGTGTATTTCTGTGCGGAATCGCTGTCTCGCGTGCTAGATCAGTTCATTTGCATGCAACGGAGCGAAGTTGGCGCAGAAACCCCGATTCTGCAAGCACGATCACGATTTATTCGGGCTTATGTCAGATTCGACTATTCTTCGTTTCAGAAGTGTATTTCTGTACGGAATCCATGTTTCACGTGATGGATCAGTGGGTTTGCATGCAAATATGCGAAATTGGCACAGAAACTCCGATTCTGCATGCACGATCACGATTTATTCGAGCTTATGTCAGATTCGACGATTCTTCGTTTCAGAAGTGTATTTCTGTGCGGAATCGCTGTCTCGCGTGCTAGATCAGTTCATTTGCATGCAACGAAGGGAAATTGGCACAGAAACTTCGATTCGGCAACCACGATCACCATTTATTCGGGCTTATGTCAGATTCGACGATTCTTCGTCTCAGAAGTGTATTTCTGTGCGGAATCGCTGTTTCGCGTGCTAGATAAGTGCATTTGCATGCAACGAAGCAAAATTCGCACAGAAACTCCGATGCGGCAAGCACGATCAAGATTTATTCGAGCTTATGTCAGATTCGACGATTCTTCGTTTCAGAAGTGTATTTCTGTGCGGAATCGCTGTTTCGCGTGCTAGATCAGTGCATTTGCATGCAACGAAGCGAAATTGCCGCAGAAACTCCGATTCTGCAAGCACGATCACGATTTATTCGAGCTTATGTCAGATTCGACGATTCTTCGTTTCAGAAGTGTATTTCAGTGCGGAATCGCTGTCTCGGGTGCTAGATCAGTTCATTTGCATGCAACGAAGGGAAATTGGCACAGAAACTGTGACTCGCCAAGCGCGATCACGATTCATTCGGGCTTATGTCAGATTCGACTATTCTTCGTTTCAGAAGTGTATTTCTGTACGGAATCCATGTTTCACGTGATGGATCAGTGGGTTTGCATGCAAATATGCGAAATTGGCACAGAAACTCCGATTCTGCATGCACGATCACGATTTATTCGAGCTTATGTCAGATTCGACGATTCTTCGTTTCAGAAGTGTATTTCTGTGCGGAATCGCTGTCTCGCGTGCTAGATCAGTTCATTTGCATGCAACGAAGGGAAATTGGCACAGAAACTTCGATTCGGCAACCACGATCACCATTTATTCGACCTTATGTCAGATTCGACGATTCTTCGTTTCAGAAGTCTATTTCTGTGCGGAATCGCTGTCCCGCGTGCTGGATCAGTTCATTTGCATGCAACGAAGGGAAAATGGCACAGAAACTTCGATTCGCCAAGCACGATCACGATTCATTCGGGCTTATGTCAGATTCGACGATTCTTCGTCTCAGAAGTGTATTTCTGTGCGGAATCGCTGTTTCCCGTGCTAGATCAGTGCATTTGCATGCAACGAAGCAAAATTCGCACAGAAACTCCGATGCGGCAAGCACGATCAAGATTTATTCGAGCTTATGTCAGATTCGACGATTCTTCGTTTCAGAAGTGCATTTCTGTGCGGAATCTCTGTTTCGCGTGCTAGATCAGTGCATTTGCATGCAACGAAGCGAAATTGGCGTAGAAACTCCGATTCTGCAAGCACGATCACGATTTATTCGAGCTTATGTCAGATTCGACGATTCTTCGTTTCAGAAGTGTATTTCTGTGCGGAATCGCTGTCTCGCGTGCTAGATCAGTTCATTTGCATGCAACGGAGCGAAGTTGGCGCAGAAACCCCGATTCTGCAAGCACGATCACGATTTATTCGAGCTTATGTCAGATTCGACGATTCTTCGTTTCAGAAGTGTATTTCAGTGCGGAATCGCTGTCTCGGGTGCTAGATCAGTTCATTTGCATGCAACGAAGGGAAATTGGCACAGAAACTGTGACTCGCCAAGCGCGATCACGATTCATTCGGGCTTATGTCAGATTCGACTATTCTTCGTTTCAGAAGTGTATTTCTGTACGGAATCCATGTTTCACGTGATGGATCAGTGGGTTTGCATGCAAATATGCGAAATTGGCACAGAAACTCCGATTCTGCATGCACGATCACGATTTATTCGAGCTTATGTCAGATTCGACGATTCTTCGTTTCAGAAGTGTATTTCTGTGCGGAATCGCTGTTTCGCGTGCTAGATCAGTGCATTTGCATGCAAAGAAGCGAAATTGGCGCAGAAACTCCGATTCTGCAAGCACGATCACGATTTATTCGAGCTTATGTCAGATTCGACGATTCTTCGTTTCAGAAGTGTATTTCCGTGCGGAATCGCTGTCTCGCGTGCTAGATCAGTTCATTTGCATGCAACGAAGGGAAATTGGCACAAAAACTTCGATTCGGCAACCACGATCACCATTTATTCGACCTTATGTCAGATTCGACGATTCTTCGTTTCAGAAGTGCATTTCTGTACGGAATCCCTGTTTCACGTGATGGATCAGTGGGTTTGCATGCAAATATGCGAATTTGGTATAGAAACTTCGATTGGGCAAACACGATCACGATTCATTCGATCTTATGTCAGATTCGACGATTCTTCGTTTCAGAAGTGTATTTCTATGCGGAATCGCTGTTTCGCGTGCTAGATCAGTGCATTTGCATGCAACGAAGAGAAATTGGCACAGAAATTCCTATTCGGCAATCACGATCACGATTTATTCGAGCTTATGTCAGATTCGACGATTCTTCGTTTCAGAAAGGTATTTCTGTGCGGAATCGCTATTTCGCGTGCTAGATCAGTGCATTTGCATGCAACGAAGAGAAATTGGTACAGAAACTCCGATGCGGCAAGCACGATCACGATTTATTCGAGCTCATGTCAGATTCGACGATTCTTCGTTTCAGAAGTGTATTTCTGTGCGGAATCGCTGTTTCGCCTGATAGATCAGTGCATTTGCATGCAAATATGCGAAATTGGCACAGAAACTGCGATTCTGCAAGCACGATCACGATTTATTCGATCTTATGTCAGATTCGACGATTCTTCGGTTCAGAAGTGTATTTCTGTGCGGAATCGCTGTCTCGCGTGCTAGATCAGTTCATTTGCATGCAACGAAGGGAAATTGGCACAGAAACTTCGATTCGGCAACCACGATCACCATTTATTCGACCTTATGTCAGATTCGACGATTCTTCGTTTCAGAAGTGTATTTCTGTGCGGAATCGCTGTCTCGCGTGCTGGATCAGTTCATTTGCATGCAACGAAGGGAAAATGGCACAGAAACTTCGATTCGCCAAGCACGATCACGATTCATTCGGGCTTATGTCAGATTCGACGATTCTTCGTCTCAGAAGTGTATTTCTGTGCGGAATCGCTGTTTCGCGTGCTAGATAAGTGCATTTGCATGCAACGAAGCAAAATTCGCACAGAAACTCCGATGCGGCAAGCACGATCAAGATTTATTCGAGCTTATGTCAGATTCGACGATTCTTCGTTTCAGAAGTGTATTTCTGTGCGGAATCGCTGTTTCGCGTGCTAGATCAGTGCATTTGCATGCAACGAAGCGAAATTGCCGCAGAAACTCCGATTCTGCAAGCACGATCACGATTTATTCGAGCTTATGTCAGATTCGACGATTCTTCGTTTCAGAAGTGTATTTCAGTGCGGAATCGCTGTCTCGGGTGCTAGATCAGTTCATTTGCATGCAACGAAGGGAAATTGGCACAGAAACTGTGACTCGCCAAGCGCGATCACGATTCATTCGGGCTTATGTCAGATTCGACGATTCTTCGTTTCAGAAGTGTATTTCTGTGCGGAATCGCTGTCTCGCGTGCTAGATCAGTTCATTTGCATGCAACGGAGCGAAGTTGGCGCAGAAACCCCGATTCTGCAAGCACGATCACGATTTATTCGGGCTTATGTCAGATTCGACTATTCTTCGTTTCAGAAGTGTATTTCTGTACGGAATCCATGTTTCACGTGATGGATCAGTGGGTTTGCATGCAAATATGCGAAATTGGCACAGAAACTCCGATTCTGCATGCACGATCACGATTTATTCGAGCTTATGTCAGATTCGACGATTCTTCGTTTCAGAAGTGTATTTCTGTGCGGAATCGCTGTCTCGCGTGCTAGATCAGTTCATTTGCATGCAACGAAGGGAAATTGGCACAGAAACTTCGATTCGGCAACCACGATCACCATTTATTCGGGCTTATGTCAGATTCGACGATTCTTCGTCTCAGAAGTGTATTTCTGTGCGGAATCGCTGTTTCGCGTGCTAGATAAGTGCATTTGCATGCAACGAAGCAAAATTCGCACAGAAACTCCGATGCGGCAAGCACGATCAAGATTTATTCGAGCTTATGTCAGATTCGACGATTCTTCGTTTCAGAAGTGTATTTCTGTGCGGAATCGCTGTTTCGCGTGCTGGATCAGTGCATTTGCATGCAACGAAGCGAAATTGCCGCAGAAACTCCGATTCTGCAAGCACGATCACGATTTATTCGAGCTTATGTCAGATTCGACGATTCTTCGTTTCAGAAGTGTATTTCAGTGCGGAATCGCTGTCTCGGGTGCTAGATCAGTTCATTTGCATGCAACGAAGGGAAATTGGCACAGAAACTGTGACTCGCCAAGCGCGATCACGATTCATTCGGGCTTATGTCAGATTCGACTATTCTTCGTTTCAGAAGTGTATTTCTGTACGGAATCCATGTTTCACGTGATGGATCAGTGGGTTTGCATGCAAATATGCGAAATTGGCACAGAAACTCCGATTCTGCATGCACGATCACGATTTATTCGAGCTTATGTCAGATTCGACGATTCTTCGTTTCAGAAGTGTATTTCTGTGCGGAATCGCTGTCTCGCGTGCTAGATCAGTTCATTTGCATGCAACGAAGGGAAATTGGCACAGAAACTTCGATTCGGCAACCACGATCACCATTTATTCGACCTTATGTCAGATTCGACGATTCTTCGTTTCAGAAGTCTATTTCTGTGCGGAATCGCTGTCCCGCGTGCTGGATCAGTTCATTTGCATGCAACGAAGGGAAAATGGCACAGAAACTTCGATTCGCCAAGCACGATCACGATTCATTCGGGCTTATGTCAGATTCGACGATTCTTCGTCTCAGAAGTGTATTTCTGTGCGGAATCGCTGTTTCCCGTGCTAGATCAGTGCATTTGCATGCAACGAAGCAAAATTCGCACAGAAACTCCGATGCGGCAAGCACGATCAAGATTTATTCGAGCTTATGTCAGATTCGACGATTCTTCGTTTCAGAAGTGCATTTCTGTGCGGAATCTCTGTTTCGCGTGCTAGATCAGTGCATTTGCATGCAACGAAGCGAAATTGGCGTAGAAACTCCGATTCTGCAAGCACGATCACGATTTATTCGAGCTTATGTCAGATTCGACGATTCTTCGTTTCAGAAGTGTATTTCTGTGCGGAATCGCTGTCTCGCGTGCTAGATCAGTTCATTTGCATGCAACGGAGCGAAGTTGGCGCAGAAACCCCGATTCTGCAAGCACGATCACGATTTATTCGAGCTTATGTCAGATTCGACGATTCTTCGTTTCAGAAGTGTATTTCTGTGCGGAATCGCTGTTTCGCCTGATAGATCAGTGCATTTGCATGCAAATATGCGAAATTGGCACAGAAACTGCGATTCTGCAAGCACGATCACGATTTATTCGAGCTCATGTCAGATTCGACGATTCTTCGTTTCAGAAGTGTATTTCTGTGCGGAATCGCTGTTTCGCCTGATAGATCAGTGCATTTGCATGCAAATATGCGAAATTGGCACAGAAACTGCGATTCTGCAAGCACGATCACGATTTATTCGAGCTCATGTCAGATTCGACGATTCTTCGTTTCAGAAGTGTATTTCTGTGCGGAATCGCTGTCTCGCGTGCTGGATCAGTTCATTTGCATGCAACGAAGGGAAAATGGCACAGAAACTTCGATTCGCCAAGCACGATCACGATTCATTCGGGCTTATGTCAGATTCGACGATTCTTCGTCTCAGAAGTGTATTTCTGTGCGGAATCGCTGTTTCGCGTGCTAGATAAGTGCATTTGCATGCAACGAAGCAAAATTCGCACAGAAACTCCGATGCGGCAAGTACGATCAAGATTTATTCGAGCTTATGTCAGATTCGACGATTCTTCGTTTCAGAAGTGTATTTCTGTGCGGAATCGCTGTTTCGCGTGCTAGATCAGTGCATTTGCATGCAACGAAGCGAAATTGCCGCAGAAACTCCGATTCTGCAAGCACGATCACGATTTATTCGAGCTTATGTCAGATTCGACGATTCTTCGTTTCAGAAGTGTATTTCAGTGCGGAATCGCTGTCTCGGGTGCTAGATCAGTTCATTTGCATGCAACGAAGGGAAATTGGCACAGAAACTGTGACTCGCCAAGCGCGATCACGATTCATTCGGGCTTATGTCAGATTCGACGATTCTTCGTTTCAGAAGTGTATTTCTGTGCGGAATCGCTGTTTCGCCTGATAGATCAGTGCATTTGCATGCAAATATGCGAAATTGGCACAGAAACTGCGATTCTGCAAGCACGATCAAGATTTATTCGATCTTATGTCAGATTCGACGATTCTTCGTTTCAGAAGTGCATTTCTGTGCGGAATCGCTGTCTCGCGTGCTAGATCAGTTCATTTGCATGCAACGAAGGGAAATTGGCACAGAAACTTCGATTCGGCAACCACGATCACCATTTATTCGACCTTATGTCAGATTCGACGATTCTTCGTTTCAGAAGTGCATTTCTGTACGGAATCCCTGTTTCACGTGATGGATCAGTGGGTTTGCATGCAAATATGCGAATTTGGTATAGAAACTTCGATTGGGCAAACACGATCACGATTCATTCGATCTTATGTCAGATTCGACGATTCTTCGTTTCAGAAGTGTATTTCTATGCGGAATCGCTGTTTCGCGTGCTAGATCAGTGCATTTGCATGCAACGAAGAGAAATTGGCACAGAAATTCCTATTCGGCAATCACGATCACGATTTATTCGATCTTATGTCAGATTCGACGATTCTTCGGTTCAGAAGTGTATTTCTGTGCGGAATCGCTGTCTCGCGTGCTAGATCAGTTCATTTGCATGCAACGAAGGGAAATTGGCACAGAAACTTCGATTCGGCAACCACGATCACCATTTATTCGACCTTATGTCAGATTCGACGATTCTTCGTTTCAGAAGTGTATTTCTGTGCGGAATCGCTGTCTCGCGTGCTGGATCAGTTCATTTGCATGCAACGAAGGGAAAATGGCACAGAAACTTCGATTCGCCAAGCACGATCACGATTCATTCGGGCTTATGTCAGATTCGACGATTCTTCGTCTCAGAAGTGTATTTCTGTGCGGAATCGCTGTTTCGCGTGCTAGATAAGTGCATTTGCATGCAACGAAGCAAAATTCGCACAGAAACTCCGATGCGGCAAGCACGATCAAGATTTATTCGAGCTTATGTCAGATTCGACGATTCTTCGTTTCAGAAGTGTATTTCTGTGCGGAATCGCTGTTTCGCCTGATAGATCAGTGCATTTGCATGCAAATATGCGAAATTGGCACAGAAACTGCGATTCTGCAAGCACGATCACGATTTATTCGAGCTCGTGTCAGATTCGACGATTCTTCGTTTCAGAAGTGTATTTCTGTGCGGAATCGCTGTCTCGCGTGCTAGATCAGTTCATTTGCATGCAACGGAGCGAAGTTGGCGCAGAAACCCCGATTCTGCAAGCACGATCACGATTTATTCGGGCTTATGTCAGATTCGACTATTCTTCGTTTCAGAAGTGTATTTCTGTACGGAATCCATGTTTCACGTGATGGATCAGTGGGTTTGCATGCAAATATGCGAAATTGGCACAGAAACTCCGATTCTGCATGCACGATCACGATTTATTCGAGCTTATGTCAGATTCGACGATTCTTCGTTTCAGAAATGTATTTCTGTGCGGAATCGCTGTCTCGCGTGCTAGATCAGTTCATTTGCATGCAACGAAGGGAAATTGGCACAGAAACTTCGATTCGGCAACCACGATCACCATTTATTCGGGCTTATGTCAGATTCGACGATTCTTCGTCTCAGAAGTGTATTTCTGTGCGGAATCGCTGTTTCGCGTGCTAGATAAGTGCATTTGCATGCAACGAAGCAAAATTCGCACAGAAACTCCGATGCGGCAAGCACGATCAAGATTTATTCGAGCTTATGTCAGATTCGACGATTCTTCGTTTCAGAAGTGTATTTCTGTGCGGAATCGCTGTTTCGCGTGCTAGATCAGTGCATTTGCATGCAACGAAGCGAAATTGCCGCAGAAACTCCGATTCTGCAAGCACGATCACGATTTATTCGAGCTTATGTCAGATTCGACGATTCTTCGTTTCAGAAGTGTATTTCAGTGCGGAATCGCTGTCTCGGGTGCTAGATCAGTTCATTTGCATGCAACGAAGGGAAATTGGCACAGAAACTGTGACTCGCCAAGCGCGATCACGATTCATTCGGGCTTATGTCAGATTCGACTATTCTTCGTTTCAGAAGTGTATTTCTGTACGGAATCCATGTTTCACGTGATGGATCAGTGGGTTTGCATGCAAATATGCGAAATTGGCACAGAAACTCCGATTCTGCATGCACGATCACGATTTATTCGAGCTTATGTCAGATTCGACGATTCTTCGTTTCAGAAGTGTATTTCTGTGCGGAATCGCTGTCTCGCGTGCTAGATCAGTTCATTTGCATGCAACGAAGGGAAATTGGCACAGAAACTTCGATTCGGCAACCACGATCACCATTTATTCGACCTTATGTCAGATTCGACGATTCTTCGTTTCAGAAGTCTATTTCTGTGCGGAATCGCTGTCCCGCGTGCTGGATCAGTTCATTTGCATGCAACGAAGGGAAAATGGCACAGAAACTTCGATTCGCCAAGCACGATCACGATTCATTCGGGCTTATGTCAGATTCGACGATTCTTCGTCTCAGAAGTGTATTTCTGTGCGGAATCGCTGTTTCCCGTGCTAGATCAGTGCATTTGCATGCAACGAAGCAAAATTCGCACAGAAACTCCGATGCGGCAAGCACGATCAAGATTTATTCGAGCTTATGTCAGATTCGACGATTCTTCGTTTCAGAAGTGCATTTCTGTGCGGAATCTCTGTTTCGCGTGCTAGATCAGTGCATTTGCATGCAACGAAGCGAAATTGGCGTAGAAACTCCGATTCTGCAAGCACGATCACGATTTATTCGAGCTTATGTCAGATTCGACGATTCTTCGTTTCAGAAGTGTATTTCTGTGCGGAATCGCTGTCTCGCGTGCTAGATCAGTTCATTTGCATGCAACGGAGCGAAGTTGGCGCAGAAACCCCGATTCTGCAAGCACGATCACGATTTATTCGGGCTTATGTCAGATTCGACGATTCTTCGTTTCAGAAGTGTATTTCTGTGCGGAATCGCTGTTTCGCCTGATAGATCAGTGCATTTGCATGCAAATATGCGAAATTGGCACAGAAACTGCGATTCTGCAAGCACGATCACGATTTATTCGAGCTCATGTCAGATTCGACGATTCTTCGTTTCAGAAGTGTATTTCTGTGCGGAATCGCTGTTTCGCCTGATAGATCAGTGCATTTGCATGCAAATATGCGAAATTGGCACAGAAACTGCGATTCTGCAAGCACGATCACGATTTATTCGAGCTCATGTCAGATTCGACGATTCTTCGTTTCAGAAGTGTATTTCTGTGCGGAATCGCTGTCTCGCGTGCTGGATCAGTTCATTCGCATGCAACGAAGGGAAAATGGCACAGAAACTTCGATTCGCCAAGCACGATCACGATTCATTCGGGCTTATGTCAGATTCGACGATTCTTCGTCTCAGAAGTGTATTTCTGTGCGGAATCGCTGTTTCGCGTGCTAGATAAGTGCATTTGCATGCAACGAAGCAAAATTCGCACAGAAACTCCGATGCGGCAAGTACGATCAAGATTTATTCGAGCTTATGTCAGATTCGACGATTCTTCGTTTCAGAAGTGTATTTCTGTGCGGAATCGCTGTTTCGCGTGCTAGATCAGTGCATTTGCATGCAACGAAGCGAAATTGCCGCAGAAACTCCGATTCTGCAAGCACGATCACGATTTATTCGAGCTTATGTCAGATTCGACGATTCTTCGTTTCAGAAGTGTATTTCAGTGCGGAATCGCTGTCTCGGGTGCTAGATCAGTTCATTTGCATGCAACGAAGGGAAATTGGCACAGAAACTGTGACTCGCCAAGCGCGATCACGATTCATTCGGGCTTATGTCAGATTCGACGATTCTTCGTTTCAGAAGTGTATTTCTGTGCGGAATCGCTGTTTCGCCTGATAGATCAGTGCATTTGCATGCAAATATGCGAAATTGGCACAGAAACTGCGATTCTGCAAGCACGATCAAGATTTATTCGATCTTATGTCAGATTCGACGATTCTTCGTTTCAGAAGTGCATTTGCATGCAACGAAGCGAAATTGGCGCAGAAACTCCGATTCTGCAAGCACGATCACGATTTATTCGAGCTTATGTCAGATTCGACGATTCTTCGTTTCAGAAGTGTATTTCTGTGCGGAATCGCTGTCTCGCGTGCTAGATCAGTTCATTTGCATGCAACGAAGGGAAATTGGCACAGAAACTTCGATTCGGCAACCACGATCACCATTTATTCGACCTTATGTCAGATTCGACGATTCTTCGTTTCAGAAGTGCATTTCTGTACGGAATCCCTGTTTCACGTGATGGATCAGTGGGTTTGCATGCAAATATGCGAATTTGGTATAGAAACTTCGATTGGGCAAACACGATCACGATTCATTCGATCTTATGTCAGATTCGACGATTCTTCGTTTCAGAAGTGTATTTCTATGCGGAATCGCTGTTTCGCGTGCTAGATCAGTGCATTTGCATGCAACGAAGAGAAATTGGCACAGAAATTCCTATTCGGCAATCACGATCACGATTTATTCGATCTTATGTCAGATTCGACGATTCTTCGGTTCAGAAGTGTATTTCTGTGCGGAATCGCTGTCTCGCGTGCTAGATCAGTTCATTTGCATGCAACGAAGGGAAATTGGCACAGAAACTTCGATTCGGCAACCACGATCACCATTTATTCGACCTTATGTCAGATTCGACGATTCTTCGTTTCAGAAGTGTATTTCTGTGCGGAATCGCTGTCTCGCGTGCTAGATCAGTTCATTTGCATGCAACGAAGGGAAATTGGCACAGAAACTTCGATTCGGCAACCACGATCACCATTTATTCGACCTTATGTCAGATTCGACGATTCTTCGTTTCAGAAGTGTATTTCTGTGCGGAATCGCTGTCTCGCGTGCTGGATCAGTTCATTTGCATGCAACGAAGGGAAAATGGCACAGAAACTTCGATTCGCCAAGCACGATCACGATTCATTCGGGCTTATGTCAGATTCGACGATTCTTCGTCTCAGAAGTGTATTTCTGTGCGGAATCGCTGTTTCGCGTGCTAGATAAGTGCATTTGCATGCAACGAAGCAAAATTCGCACAGAAACTCCGATGCGGCAAGCACGATCAAGATTTATTCGAGCTTATGTCAGATTCGACGATTCTTCGTTTCAGAAGTGTATTTCTGTGCGGAATCGCTGTTTCGCCTGATAGATCAGTGCATTTGCATGCAAATATGCGAAATTGGCACAGAAACTGCGATTCTGCAAGCACGATCACGATTTATTCGAGCTCGTGTCAGATTCGACGATTCTTCGTTTCAGAAGTGTATTTCTGTGCGGAATCGCTGTCTCGCGTGCTAGATCAGTTCATTTGCATGCAACGGAGCGAAGTTGGCGCAGAAACCCCGATTCTGCAAGCACGATCACGATTTATTCGGGCTTATGTCAGATTCGACTATTCTTCGTTTCAGAAGTGTATTTCTGTACGGAATCCATGTTTCACGTGATGGATCAGTGGGTTTGCATGCAAATATGCGAAATTGGCACAGAAACTCCGATTCTGCATGCACGATCACGATTTATTCGAGCTTATGTCAGATTCGACGATTCTTCGTTTCAGAAGTGTATTTCTGTGCGGAATCGCTGTCTCGCGTGCTAGATCAGTTCATTTGCATGCAACGAAGGGAAATTGGCACAGAAACTTCGATTCGGCAACCACGATCACCATTTATTCGGGCTTATGTCAGATTCGACGATTCTTCGTCTCAGAAGTGTATTTCTGTGCGGAATCGCTGTTTCGCGTGCTAGATAAGTGCATTTGCATGCAACGAAGCAAAATTCGCACAGAAACTCCGATGCGGCAAGCACGATCAAGATTTATTCGAGCTTATGTCAGATTCGACGATTCTTCGTTTCAGAAGTGTATTTCTGTGCGGAATCGCTGTTTCGCGTGCTAGATCAGTGCATTTGCATGCAACGAAGCGAAATTGCCGCAGAAACTCCGATTCTGCAAGCACGATCACGATTTATTCGAGCTTATGTCAGATTCGACGATTCTTCGTTTCAGAAGTGTATTTCAGTGCGGAATCGCTGTCTCGGGTGCTAGATCAGTTCATTTGCATGCAACGAAGGGAAATTGGCACAGAAACTGTGACTCGCCAAGCGCGATCACGATTCATTCGGGCTTATGTCAGATTCGACTATTCTTCGTTTCAGAAGTGTATTTCTGTACGGAATCCATGTTTCACGTGATGGATCAGTGGGTTTGCATGCAAATATGCGAAATTGGCACAGAAACTCCGATTCTGCATGCACGATCACGATTTATTCGAGCTTATGTCAGATTCGACGATTCTTCGTTTCAGAAGTGTATTTCTGTGCGGAATCGCTGTCTCGCGTGCTAGATCAGTTCATTTGCATGCAACGAAGGGAAATTGGCACAGAAACTTCGATTCGGCAACCACGATCACCATTTATTCGACCTTATGTCAGATTCGACGATTCTTCGTTTCAGAAGTCTATTTCTGTGCGGAATCGCTGTCCCGCGTGCTGGATCAGTTCATTTGCATGCAACGAAGGGAAAATGGCACAGAAACTTCGATTCGCCAAGCACGATCACGATTCATTCGGGCTTATGTCAGATTCGACGATTCTTCGTCTCAGAAGTGTATTTCTGTGCGGAATCGCTGTTTCCCGTGCTAGATCAGTGCATTTGCATGCAACGAAGCAAAATTCGCACAGAAACTCCGATGCGGCAAGCACGATCAAGATTTATTCGAGCTTATGTCAGATTCGACGATTCTTCGTTTCAGAAGTGCATTTCTGTGCGGAATCTCTGTTTCGCGTGCTAGATCAGTGCATTTGCATGCAACGAAGCGAAATTGGCGTAGAAACTCCGATTCTGCAAGCACGATCACGATTTATTCGAGCTTATGTCAGATTCGACGATTCTTCGTTTCAGAAGTGTATTTCTGTGCGGAATCGCTGTCTCGCGTGCTAGATCAGTTCATTTGCATGCAACGGAGCGAAGTTGGCGCAGAAACCCCGATTCTGCAAGCACGATCACGATTTATTCGGGCTTATGTCAGATTCGACGATTCTTCGTTTCAGAAGTGTATTTCTGTGCGGAATCGCTGTTTCGCCTGATAGATCAGTGCATTTGCATGCAAATATGCGAAATTGGCACAGAAACTGCGATTCTGCAAGCACGATCACGATTTATTCGAGCTCATGTCAGATTCGACGATTCTTCGTTTCAGAAGTGTATTTCTGTGCGGAATCGCTGTTTCGCCTGATAGATCAGTGCATTTGCATGCAAATATGCGTAATTGGCACAGAAACTGCGATTCTGCAAGCACGATCACGATTTATTCGAGCTCATGTCAGATTCGACGATTCTTCGTTTCAGAAGTGTATTTCTGTGCGGAATCGCTGTCTCGCGTGCTGGATCAGTTCATTTGCATGCAACGAAGGGAAAATGGCACAGAAACTTCGATTCGCCAAGCACGATCACGATTCATTCGGGCTTATGTCAGATTCGACGATTCTTCGTCTCAGAAGTGTATTTCTGTGCGGAATCGCTGTTTCGCGTGCTAGATAAGTGCATTTGCATGCAACGAAGCAAAATTCGCACAGAAACTCCGATGCGGCAAGTACGATCAAGATTTATTCGAGCTTATGTCAGATTCGACGATTCTTCGTTTCAGAAGTGTATTTCTGTGCGGAATCGCTGTTTCGCGTGCTAGATCAGTGCATTTGCATGCAACGAAGCGAAATTGCCGCAGAAACTCCGATTCTGCAAGCACGATCACGATTCTTCGTTTCAGAAGTGTATTTCAGTGCGGAATCGCTGTCTCGGGTGCTAGATCAGTTCATTTGCATGCAACGAAGGGAAATTGGCACAGAAACTGTGACTCGCCAAGCGCGATCACGATTCATTCGGGCTTATGTCAGATTCGACGATTCTTCGTTTCAGAAGTGTATTTCTGTGCGGAATCGCTGTTTCGCCTGATAGATCAGTGCATTTGCATGCAAATATGCGAAATTGGCACAGAAACTGCGATTCTGCAAGCACGATCAAGATTTATTCGATCTTATGTCAGATTCGACGATTCTTCGTTTCAGAAGTGCATTTGCATGCAACGAAGCGAAATTGGCGCAGAAACTCCGATTCTGCAAGCACGATCACGATTTATTCGAGCTTATGTCAGATTCGACGATTCTTCGTTTCAGAAGTGTATTTCTGTGCGGAATCGCTGTCTCGCGTGCTAGATCAGTTCATTTGCATGCAACGAAGGGAAATTGGCACAGAAACTTCGATTCGGCAACCACGATCACCATTTATTCGACCTTATGTCAGATTCGACGATTCTTCGTTTCAGAAGTGCATTTCTGTACGGAATCCCTGTTTCACGTGATGGATCAGTGGGTTTGCATGCAAATATGCGAATTTGGTATAGAAACTTCGATTGGGCAAACACGATCACGATTCATTCGATCTTATGTCAGATTCGACGATTCTTCGTTTCAGAAGTGTATTTCTATGCGGAATCGCTGTTTCGCGTGCTAGATCAGTGCATTTGCATGCAACGAAGAGAAATTGGCACAGAAATTCCTATTCGGCAATCACGATCACGATTTATTCGATCTTATGTCAGATTCGACGATTCTTCGGTTCAGAAGTGTATTTCTGTGCGGAATCGCTGTCTCGCGTGCTAGATCAGTTCATTTGCATGCAACGAAGGGAAATTGGCACAGAAACTTCGATTCGGCAACCACGATCACCATTTATTCGACCTTATGTCAGATTCGACGATTCTTCGTTTCAGAAGTGTATTTCTGTGCGGAATCGCTGTCTCGCGTGCTGGATCAGTTCATTTGCATGCAACGAAGGGAAAATGGCACAGAAACTTCGATTCGCCAAGCACGATCACGATTCATTCGGGCTTATGTCAGATTCGACGATTCTTCGTCTCAGAAGTGTATTTCTGTGCGGAATCGCTGTTTCGCGTGCTAGATAAGTGCATTTGCATGCAACGAAGCAAAATTCGCACAGAAACTCCGATGCGGCAAGCACGATCAAGATTTATTCGAGCTTATGTCAGATTCGACGATTCTTCGTTTCAGAAGTGTATTTCTGTGCGGAATCGCTGTTTCGCCTGATAGATCAGTGCATTTGCATGCAAATATGCGAAATTGGCACAGAAACTGCGATTCTGCAAGCACGATCACGATTTATTCGAGCTCGTGTCAGATTCGACGATTCTTCGTTTCAGAAGTGTATTTCTGTGCGGAATCGCTGTTTCGCCTGATAGATCAGTGCATTTGCATGCAAATGTGCGAAATTGGCACAGAAACTGCGATTCTGCAAGCACGATCACGATTTATTCGAGCTCATGTCAGATTCGACGATTCTTCGTTTCAGAAGTGTATTTCTGTGCGGAATCGCTGTTTCGCGTGCTAGATCCGTGCATTTGCATGCAACGAAGCGAAATTGGCGCAGAAACTCCGATTCTGCAGGCACGATCACGATTTATTCGATCTTATGTCAGATTCGACGATTCTTCGTTTCAGAAGTGTATTTCTGTACGGAATCCCTGTTTCACGTGATGGATCAGTGGGTTTGCATGCAAATATGCGAAATTGGCACAGAAACTCTGATTCTGCATGCACGATCACGATTTATTCGAGCTTATGTCAGATTCGACGATTCTTCGTTTCAGAAGTGTATTTCTGTGCGGAATCGCTGTTTCGCGTGCTAGATCAATGCATTTGCATGCAACGAAGCGAAATTGGCGCAGAAACTCCGATTCTGCAAGCACGATCACGATTTATTCGAGCTTATGTCAGATTCGACGATTCTTCGTTTCAGAAGTGTATTTCCGTGCGGAATCGCTGTCTCGCGTGCTAGATCAGTTCATTTGCATGCAACGAAGGGAAATTGGCACAGAAACTTCGATTCGGCAACCACGATCACCATTTATTCGACCTTATGTCAGATTCGACGATTCTTCGTTTCAGAAGTGCATTTCTGTACGGAATCCCTGTTTCACGTGATGGATCAGTGGGTTTGCATGCAAATATGCGAATTTGGTATAGAAACTTCGATTGGGCAAACACGATCACGATTCATTCGATCTTATGTCAGATTCGACGATTCTTCGTTTCAGAAGTGTATTTCTATGCGGAATCGCTGTTTCGCGTGCTAGATCAGTGCATTTGCATGCAACGAAGAGAAATTGGCACAGAAATTCCTATTCGGCAATCACGATCACGATTTATTCGAGCTTATGTCAGATTCGACGATTCTTCGTTTCAGAAAGGTATTTCTGTGCGGAATCGCTATTTCGCGTGCTAGATCAGTGCATTTGCATGCAACGAAGAGAAATTGGTACAGAAACTCCGATGCGGCAAGCACGATCACGATTTATTCGAGCTCATGTCAGATTCGACGATTCTTCGTTTCAGAAGTGTATTTCTGTGCGGAATCGCTGTTTCGCCTGATAGATCAGTGCATTTGCATGCAAATATGCGAAATTGGCACAGAAACTGCGATTCTGCAAGCACGATCACGATTTATTCGATCTTATGTCAGATTCGACGATTCTTCGGTTCAGAAGTGTATTTCTGTGCGGAATCGCTGTCTCGCGTGCTGGATCAGTTCATTTGCATGCAACGAAGGGAAAATGGCACAGAAACTTCGATTCGCCAAGCACGATCACGATTCATTCGGGCTTATGTCAGATTCGACGATTCTTCGTCTCAGAAGTGTATTTCTGTGCGGAATCGCTGTTTCGCGTGCTAGATAAGTGCATTTGCATGCAACGAAGCAAAATTCGCACAGAAACTCCGATGCGGCAAGCACGATCAAGATTTATTCGAGCTTATGTCAGATTCGACGATTCTTCGTTTCAGAAGTGTATTTCTGTGCGGAATCGCTGTTTCGCGTGCTAGATCAGTGCATTTGCATGCAACGAAGCGAAATTGCCGCAGAAACTCCGATTCTGCAAGCACGATCACGATTTATTCGAGCTTATGTCAGATTCGACGATTCTTCGTTTCAGAAGTGTATTTCAGTGCGGAATCGCTGTCTCGGGTGCTAGATCAGTTCATTTGCATGCAACGAAGGGAAATTGGCACAGAAACTGTGACTCGCCAAGCGCGATCACGATTCATTCGGGCTTATGTCAGATTCGACGATTCTTCGTTTCAGAAGTGTCTTTCTGTGCGGAATCGCTGTCTCGCGTGCTAGATCAGTTCATTTGCATGCAACGGAGCGAAGTTGGCGCAGAAACCCCGATTCTGCAAGCACGATCACGATTTATTCGGGCTTATGTCAGATTCGACTATTCTTCGTTTCAGAAGTGTATTTCTGTACGGAATCCATGTTTCACGTGATGGATCAGTGGGTTTGCATGCAAATATGCGAAATTGGCACAGAAACTCCGATTCTGCATGCACGATCACGATTTATTCGAGCTTATGTCAGATTCGACGATTCTTCGTTTCAGAAGTGTATTTCTGTGCGGAATCGCTGTCTCGCGTGCTAGATCAGTTCATTTGCATGCAACGAAGGGAAATTGGCACAGAAACTTCGATTCGGCAACCACGATCACCATTTATTCGGGCTTATGTCAGATTCGACGATTCTTCGTCTCAGAAGTGTATTTCTGTGCGGAATCGCTGTTTCGCGTGCTAGATAAGTGCATTTGCATGCAACGAAGCAAAATTCGCACAGAAACTCCGATGCGGCAAGCACGATCAAGATTTATTCGAGCTTATGTCAGATTCGACGATTCTTCGTTTCAGAAGTGTATTTCTGTGCGGAATCGCTGTTTCGCGTGCTAGATCAGTGCATTTGCATGCAACGAAGCGAAATTGCCGCAGAAACTCCGATTCTGCAAGCACGATCACGATTTATTCGAGCTTATGTCAGATTCGACGATTCTTCGTTTCAGAAGTGTATTTCAGTGCGGAATCGCTGTCTCGGGTGCTAGATCAGTTCATTTGCATGCAACGAAGGGAAATTGGCACAGAAACTGTGACTCGCCAAGCGCGATCACGATTCATTCGGGCTTATGTCAGATTCGACTATTCTTCGTTTCAGAAGTGTATTTCTGTACGGAATCCATGTTTCACGTGATGGATCAGTGGGTTTGCATGCAAATATGCGAAATTGGCACAGAAACTCCGATTCTGCATGCACGATCACGATTTATTCGAGCTTATGTCAGATTCGACGATTCTTCGTTTCAGAAGTGTATTTCTGTGCGGAATCGCTGTCTCGCGTGCTAGATCAGTTCATTTGCATGCAACGAAGGGAAATTGGCACAGAAACTTCGATTCGGCAACCACGATCACCATTTATTCGACCTTATGTCAGATTCGACGATTCTTCGTTTCAGAAGTCTATTTCTGTGCGGAATCGCTGTCCCGCGTGCTGGATCAGTTCATTTGCATGCAACGAAGGGAAAATGGCACAGAAACTTCGATTCGCCAAGCACGATCACGATTCATTCGGGCTTATGTCAGATTCGACGATTCTTCGTCTCAGAAGTGTATTTCTGTGCGGAATCGCTGTTTCCCGTGCTAGATCAGTGCATTTGCATGCAACGAAGCAAAATTCGCACAGAAACTCCGATGCGGCAAGCACGTTCAAGATTTATTCGAGCTTATGTCAGATTCGACGATTCTTCGTTTCAGAAGTGCATTTCTGTGCGGAATCTCTGTTTCGCGTGCTAGATCAGTGCATTTGCATGCAACGAAGCGAAATTGGCGTAGAAACTCCGATTCTGCAAGCACGATCACGATTTATTCGAGCTTATGTCAGATTCGACGATTCTTCGTTTCAGAAGTGTATTTCTGTGCGGAATCGCTGTCTCGCGTGCTAGATCAGTTCATTTGCATGCAACGGAGCGAAGTTGGCGCAGAAACCCCGATTCTGCAAGCACGATCACGATTTATTCGGGCTTATGTCAGATTCGACGATTCTTCGTTTCAGAAGTGTATTTCTGTGCGGAATCGCTGTTTCGCCTGATAGATCAGTGCATTTGCATGCAAATATGCGAAATTGGCACAGAAACTGCGATTCTGCAAGCACGATCACGATTTATTCGAGCTCATGTCAGATTCGACGATTCTTCGTTTCAGAAGTGTATTTCTGTGCGGAATCGCTGTTTCGCCTGATAGATCAGTGCATTTGCATGCAAATATGCGAAATTGGCACAGAAACTGCGATTCTGCAAGCACGATCACGATTTATTCGAGCTCATGTCAGATTCGACGATTCTTCGTTTCAGAAGTGTATTTCTGTGCGGAATCGCTGTTTCGCGTGCTAGATCCGTGCATTTGCATGCAACGAAGCGAAATTGGCGCAGAAACTTCGATTCTGCAGGCACGATCACGATTTATTCGATCTTATGTCAGATTCGACGATTCTTCGTTTCAGAAGTGTATTTCTGTACGGAATCCCTGTTTCACGTGATGGATCAGTGGGTTTGCATGCAAATATGCGAAATTGGCACAGAAACTCCGATTCTGCATGCACGATCACGATTTATTCGAGCTTATGTCAGATTCGACGATTCTTCGTTTCAGAAGTGTATTTCTGTGCGGAATCGCTGTTTCGCATGCTAGATCAGTGCATTTCCATGCAACGAAGCGAAATTGGCGCAGAAACTCCGATTCTGCAAGCACGATCACGATTTATTCGAGCTTATGTCAGATTCGACGATTCTTCGTTTCAGAAGTGTATTTCTGTGCGGAATCGCTGTCTCGCGTGCTAGATCAGTTCATTTGCATGCAACGAAGGGAAATTGGCACAGAAACTTCGATTCGGCAACCACGATCACCATTTATTCGACCTTATGTCAGATTCGACGATTCTTCGTTTCAGAAGTGTATTTCTGTGCGGAATCGCTGTTTCGCGTGCTAGATCAGTGCATTTGCATGCAACGAAGCGAAATTGGCGCAGAAACTCCGATTCTGCAAGCACGATCACGATTTATTCGATCTTATGTCAGATTCGACGATTCTTCGGTTCAGAAGTGTATTTCTGTGCGGAATCGCTGTCTCGCGTGCTAGATCAGTTCATTTGCATGCAACGAAGGGAAATTGGCACAGAAACTCCGATGCGGCAAGCACGATCAAGATTTATTCGAGCTTATGTCAGATTCGACGATTCTTCGTTTCAGAAGTGCATTTCTGTGCGGAATCTCTGTTTCGCGTGCTAGATCAGTGCATTTGCATGCAACGAAGCGAAATTGGCGTAGAAACTCCGATTCTGCAAGCACGATGACGATTTATTCGAGCTTATGTCAGATTCGACGATTCTTCGTTTCAGAAGTGTATTTCTGTGCGGAATCGCTGTCTCGCGTGCTAGATCAGTGCATTTGCATGCAACGAAGCGAAGTTGGCGCAGAAACCCCGATTCTGCAAGCACGATCACGATTTATTCGGGCTTATGTCAGATTCGACGATTCTTCGTTTCAGAAGTGTATTTCTGTGCGGAATCTCTGTTTCGCGTGCTAGATCAGTGCATTTGCATGCAACGAAGCGAAATTGGCGTAGAAACTCCGATTCTGCAAGCACGATCACGATTTATTCGAGCTTATGTCAGATTCGACGATTCTTCGTTTCAGAAGTGTATTTCTGTGCGGAATCGCTGTTTCGCGTGCTAGATCAGTGCATTTGCATGCAACGAAGAGAAATTGGCACAGAAATTCCTATTCGGCAATCACGATCACGATTTATTCGAGCTTATGTCAGATTCGACGATTCTTCGTTTCAGAAAGGTATTTCTGTGCGGAATCGCTATTTCGCGTGCTAGATCAGTGCATTTGCATGCAACGAAGAGAAATTGGTACAGAAACTCCGATGCGGCAAGCACGATCACGATTTATTCGAGCTCATGTCAGATTCGACGATTCTTCGTTTCAGAAGTGTATTTCTGTGCGGAATCGCTGTTTCGCCTGATAGATCAGTGCATTTGCATGCAAATATGCGAAATTGGCACAGAAACTGCGATTCTGCAAGCACGATCACGATTTATTCGATCTTATGTCAGATTCGACGATTCTTCGGTTCAGAAGTGTATTTCTGTGCGGAATCGCTGTCTCGCGTGCTAGATCAGTTCATTTGCATGCAACGAAGGGAAATTGGCACAGAAACTTCGATTCGGCAACCACGATCACCATTTATTCGACCTTATGTCAGATTCGACGATTCTTCGTTTCAGAAGTGTATTTCTGTGCGGAATCGCTGTTTCGCCTGATAGATCAGTGCATTTGCATGCAAATATGCGAAATTGGCACAGAAACTGCGATTCTGCAAGCACGATCACGATTTATTCGATCTTATGTCAGATTCGACGATTCTTCGTTTCAGAAGTGTATTTCTGTGCTGAATCGCTGTTTCGCCTGATAGATCAGTGCATTTGCATGCAAATATGCGAAATTGGCACAGAAACTGCGATTCTGCAAGCACGATCACGATTTATTCGAGCTCGTGTCAGATTCGACGATTCTTCGTTTCAGAAGTGTATTTCTGTGCGGAATCGCTGTTTCGCCTGATAGATCAGTGCATTTGCATGCAAATGTGCGAAATTGGCACAGAAACTGCGATTCTGCAAGCACGATCACGATTTATTCGAGCTCATGTCAGATTCGACGATTCTTCGTTTCAGAAGTGTATTTCTGTGCGGAATCGCTGTTTCGCGTGCTAGATCCGTGCATTTGCATGCAACGAAGCGAAATTGGCGCAGAAACTCCGATTCTGCAGGCACGATCACGATTTATTCGATCTTATGTCAGATTCGACGATTCTTCGTTTCAGAAGTGTATTTCTGTACGGAATCCCTGTTTCACGTGATGGATCAGTGGGTTTGCATGCAAATATGCGAAATTGGCACAGAAACTCTGATTCTGCATGCACGATCACGATTTATTCGAGCTTATGTCAGATTCGACGATTCTTCGTTTCAGAAGTGTATTTCTGTGCGGAATCGCTGTTTCGCGTGCTAGATCAGTGCATTTGCATGCAACGAAGCGAAATTGGCGCAGAAACTCCGATTCTGCAAGCACGATCACGATTTATTCGAGCTTATGTCAGATTCGACGATTCTTCGTTTCAGAAGTGTATTTCCGTGCGGAATCGCTGTCTCGCGTGCTAGATCAGTTCATTTGCATGCAACGAAGGGAAATTGGCACAGAAACTTCGATTCGGCAACCACGATCACCATTTATTCGACCTTATGTCAGATTCGACGATTCTTCGTTTCAGAAGTGCATTTCTGTACGGAATCCCTGTTTCACGTGATGGATCAGTGGGTTTGCATGCAAATATGCGAATTTGGTATAGAAACTTCGATTGGGCAAACACGATCACGATTCATTCGATCTTATGTCAGATTCGACGATTCTTCGTTTCAGAAGTGTATTTCTATGCGGAATCGCTGTTTCGCGTGCTAGATCAGTGCATTTGCATGCAACGAAGAGAAATTGGCACAGAAATTCCTATTCGGCAATCACGATCACGATTTATTCGAGCTTATGTCAGATTCGACGATTCTTCGTTTCAGAAAGGTATTTCTGTGCGGAATCGCTATTTCGCGTGCTAGATCAGTGCATTTGCATGCAACGAAGAGAAATTGGTACAGAAACTCCGATGCGGCAAGCACGATCACGATTTATTCGAGCTCATGTCAGATTCGACGATTCTTCGTTTCAGAAGTGTATTTCTGTGCGGAATCGCTGTTTCGCCTGATAGATCAGTGCATTTGCATGCAAATATGCGAAATTGGCACAGAAACTGCGATTCTGCAAGCACGATCACGATTTATTCGATCTTATGTCAGATTCGACGATTCTTCGGTTCAGAAGTGTATTTCTGTGCGGAATCGCTGTCTCGCGTGCTAGATCAGTTCATTTGCATGCAACGAAGGGAAATTGGCACAGAAACTTCGATTCGGCAACCACGATCACCATTTATTCGACCTTATGTCAGATTCGACGATTCTTCGTTTCAGAAGTGTATTTCTGTGCGGAATCGCTGTCTCGCGTGCTGGATCAGTTCATTTGCATGCAACGAAGGGAAAATGGCACAGAAACTTCGATTCGCCAAGCACGATCACGATTCATTCGGGCTTATGTCAGATTCGACGATTCTTCGTCTCAGAAGTGTATTTCTGTGCGGAATCGCTGTTTCGCGTGCTAGATAAGTGCATTTGCATGCAACGAAGCAAAATTCGCACAGAAACTCCGATGCTTCAAGCACGATCAAGATTTATTCGAGCTTATGTCAGATTCGACGATTCTTCGTTTCAGAAGTGTATTTCTGTGCGGAATCGCTGTTTCGCGTGCTAGATCAGTGCATTTGCATGCAACGAAGCGAAATTGCCGCAGAAACTCCGATTCTGCAAGCACGATCACGATTTATTCGAGCTTATGTCAGATTCGACGATTCTTCGTTTCAGAAGTGTATTTCAGTGCGGAATCGCTGTCTCGGGTGCTAGATCAGTTCATTTGCATGCAACGAAGGGAAATTGGCACAGAAACTGTGACTCGCCAAGCGCGATCACGATTCATTCGGGCTTATGTCAGATTCGACGATTCTTCGTTTCAGAAGTGTATTTCTGTGCGGAATCGCTGTCTCGCGTGCTAGATCAGTTCATTTGCATGCAACGGAGCGAAGTTGGCGCAGAAACCCCGATTCTGCAAGCACGATCACGATTTCTTCGGGCTTATGTCAGATTCGACTATTCTTCGTTTCAGAAGTGTATTTCTGAACGGAATCCATGTTTCACGTGATGGATCAGTGGGTTTGCATGCAAATATGCGAAATTGGCACAGAAACTCCGATTCTGCATGCACGATCACGATTTATTCGAGCTTATGTCAGATTCGACGATTCTTCGTTTCAGAAGTGTATTTCTGTGCGGAATCGCTGTCTCGCGTGCTAGATCAGTTCATTTGCATGCAACGAAGGGAAATTGGCACAGAAACTTCGATTCGGCAACCACGATCACCATTTATTCGGGCTTATGTCAGATTCGACGATTCTTCGTCTCAGAAGTGTATTTCTGTGCGGAATCGCTGTTTCGCGTGCTAGATAAGTGCATTTGCATGCAACGAAGCAAAATTCGCACAGAAACTCCGATGCGGCAAGCACGATCAAGATTTATTCGAGCTTATGTCAGATTCGACGATTCTTCGTTTCAGAAGTGTATTTCTGTGCGGAATCGCTGTTTCGCGTGCTAGATCAGTGCATTTGCATGCAACGAAGCGAAATTGCCGCAGAAACTCCGATTCTGCAAGCACGATCACGATTTATTCGAGCTTATGTCAGATTCGACGATTCTTCGTTTCAGAAGTGTATTTCAGTGCGGAATCGCTGTCTCGGGTGCTAGATCAGTTCATTTGCATGCAACGAAGGGAAATTGGCACAGAAACTGTGACTCGCCAAGCGCGATCACGATTCATTCGGGCTTATGTCAGATTCGACTATTCTTCGTTTCAGAAGTGTATTTCTGTACGGAATCCATGTTTCACGTGATGGATCAGTGGGTTTGCATGCAAATATGCGAAATTGGCACAGAAACTCCGATTCTGCATGCACGATCACGATTTATTCGAGCTTATGTCAGATTCGACGATTCTTCGTTTCAGAAGTGTATTTCTGTGCGGAATCGCTGTCTCGCGTGCTAGATCAGTTCATTTGCATGCAACGAAGGGAAATTGGCACAGAAACTTCGATTCGGCAACCACGATCACCATTTATTCGACCTTATGTCAGATTCGACGATTCTTCGTTTCAGAAGTCTATTTCTGTGCGGAATCGCTGTCCCGCGTGCTGGATCAGTTCATTTGCATGCAACGAAGGGAAAATGGCACAGAAACTTCGATTCGCCAAGCACGATCACGATTCATTCGGGCTTATGTCAGATTCGACGATTCTTCGTCTCAGAAGTGTATTTCTGTGCGGAATCGCTGTTTCCCGTGCTAGATCAGTGCATTTGCATGCAACGAAGCAAAATTCGCACAGAAACTCCGATGCGGCAAGCACGATCAAGATTTATTCGAGCTTATGTCAGATTCGACGATTCTTCGTTTCAGAAGTGCATTTCTGTGCGGAATCTCTGTTTCGCGTGCTAGATCAGTGCATTTGCATGCAACGAAGCGAAGTTGGCGCAGAAACCCCGATTCTGCAAGCACGATCACGATTTATTCGGGCTTATGTCAGATTCGACGATTCTTCGTTTCAGAAGTGTATTTCTGTGCGGAATCGCTGTCTCGCGTGCTAGATCAGTTCATTTGCATGCAACGGAGCGAAGTTGGCGCAGAAACCCCGATTCTGCAAGCACGATCACGATTTATTCGGGCTTATGTCAGATTCGACGATTCTTCGTTTCAGAAGTGTATTTCTGTGCGGAATCGCTGTTTCGCCTGATATATCAGTGCATTTGCATGCAAATATGCGAAATTGGCACAGAAACTGCGATTCTGCAAGCACGATCACGATTTATTCGAGCTCATGTCAGATTCGACGATTCTTCGTTTCAGAAGTGTATTTCTGTGCGGAATCGCTGTTTCGCCTGATAGATCAGTGCATTTGCATGCAAATATGCGAAATTGGCACAGAAACTGCGATTCTGCAAGCACGATCACGATTTATTCGAGCTCATGTCAGATTCGACGATTCTTCGTTTCAGAAGTGTATTTCTGTGCGGAATCGCTGTTTCGCGTGCTAGATCCGTGCATTTGCATGCAACGAAGCGAAATTGGCGCAGAAACTCCGATTCTGCAGGCACGATCACGATTTATTCGATCTTATGTCAGATTCGACGATTCTTCGTTTCAGAAGTGTATTTCTGTACGGAATCCCTGTTTCACGTGATGGATCAGTGGGTTTGCATGCAAATAGGCGAAATTGGCACAGAAACTCCGATTCTGCATGCACGATCACGATTTATTCGAGCTTATGTCAGATTCGACGATTCTTCGTTTCAGAAGTGTATTTCTGTGCGGAATCGCTGTTTCGCATGCTAGATCAGTGCATTTCCATGCAACGAAGCGAAATTGGCGCAGAAACTCCGATTCTGCAAGCACGATCACGATTTATTCGAGCTTATGTCAGATTCGACGATTCTTCGTTTCAGAAGTGTATTTCTGTGCGGAATCGCTGTCTCGCGTGCTAGATCAGTTCATTTGCATGCAACGAAGGGAAATTGGCACAGAGACTTCGATTCGGCAACCACGATCACCATTTATTCGACCTTATGTCAGATTCGACGATTCTTCGTTTCAGAAGTGTATTTCTGTGCGGAATCGCTGTTTCGCGTGCTAGATCAGTGCATTTGCATGCAACGAAGCGAAATTGGCGCAGAAACTCCGATTCTGCAAGCACGATCACGATTTATTCGATCTTATGTCAGATTCGACGATTCTTCGGTTCAGAAGTGTATTTCTGTGCGGAATCGCTGTCTCGCGTGCTAGATCAGTTCATTTGCATGCAACGAAGGGAAATTGGCACAGAAACTCCGATGCGGCAAGCACGATCAAGATTTATTCGAGCTTATGTCAGATTCGACGATTCTTCGTTTCAGAAGTGTATTTCTGTGCGGAATCGCTGTCTCGCGTGCTAGATCAGTGCATTTGCATGCAACGAAGCGAAGTTGGCGCAGAAACCCCGATTCTGCAAGCACGATCACGATTTATTCGGGCTTATGTCAGATTCGACGATTCTTCGTTTCAGAAGTGTATTTCTGTGCGGAATCTCTGTTTCGCGTGCTAGATCAGTGCATTTGCATGCAACGAAGCGAAATTGGCGTAGAAACTCCGATTCTGCAAGCACGATCACGATTTATTCGAGCTTATGTCAGATTCGACGATTCTTCGTTTCAGAAGTGTATTTCTGTGCGGAATCGCTGTCTCGCGTGCTAGATCAGTTCATTTGCATGCAACGAAGGGAAATTGGCACAGAAACTTCGATTCGGCAACCACGATCACCATTTATTCGACCTTATGTCAGATTCGACGATTCTTCGTTTCAGAAGTGCATTTCTGTACGGAATCCCTGTTTCACGTGATGGATCAGTGGGTTTGCATGCAAATATGCGAATTTGGTATAGAAACTTCGATTGGGCAAACACGATCACGATTCATTCGATCTTATGTCAGATTCGACGATTCTTCGTTTCAGAAGTGTATTTCTATGCGGAATCGCTGTTTCGCGTGCTAGATCAGTGCATTTGCATGCAACGAAGAGAAATTGGCACAGAAATTCCTATTCGGCAATCACGATCACGATTTATTCGAGCTCATGTCAGATTCGACGATTCTTCGTTTCAGAAGTGTATTTCTGTGCGGAATCGCTGTTTCGCCTGATAGATCAGTGCATTTGCATGCAAATATGCGGAATTGGCACAGAAACTGCGATTCTGCAAGCACGATCACGATTTATTCGATCTTATGTCAGATTCGACGATTCTTCGGTTCAGAAGTGTATTTCTGTGCGGAATCGCTGTCTCGCGTGCTAGATCAGTTCATTTGCATGCAACGAAGGGAAATTGGCACAGAAACTTCGATTCGGCAACCACGATCACCATTTATTCGACCTTATGTCAGATTCGACGATTCTTCGTTTCAGAAGTGTATTTCTGTGCGGAATCGCTGTCTCGCGTGCTGGATCAGTTCATTTGCATGCAACGAAGGGAAAATGGCACAGAAACTTCGATTCGCCAAGCACGATCACGATTCATTCGGGCTTATGTCAGATTCGACGATTCTTCGTCTCAGAAGTGTATTTCTGTGCGGAATCGCTGTTTCGCGTGCTAGATAAGTGCATTTGCATGCAACGAAGCAAAATTCGCACAGAAACTCCGATGCGGCAAGCACGATCAAGATTTATTCGACCTTATGTCAGATTCGACGATTCTTCTTTTCAGAAGTGTATTTCTGTGCGGAATCGCTGTTTCGCGTGCTAGATCAGTGCATTTGCATGCAACGAAGCGAAGTTGGCGCAGAAACCCCGATTCTGCAAGCACGATCACGATTTATTCGGGCTTATGTCAGATTCGACGATTCTTCGTTTCAGAAGTGTATTTCTGTGCGGAATCGCTGTTTCGCCTGATAGATCAGTGCATTTGCATGCAAATATGCGAAATTGGCACAGAAACTGCGATTCTGCAAGCACGATCACGATTTATTCGAGCTCATGTCAGATTCGACGATTCTTCGTTTCAGAAGTGTATTTCTGTGCGGAATCGATGTTTCGCCTGATAGATCAGTGCATTTGCATGCAAATATGCGAAATTGGCACAGAAACTGCGATTCTGCAAGCACGATCACGATTTATTCGAGCTCATGTCAGATTCGACGATTCTTCGTTTCAGAAGTGTATTTCTGTGCGGAATCGCTGTTTCGCGTGCTAGATCCGTGCATTTGCATGCAAATATGCGAAATTGGCACAGAAACTCCGATTCTGCAAGCACGATCACGATTTATTCGAGCTTATGTCAGATTCGACGATTCTTCGTTTCAGAAGTGTATTTCTGTGCGGAATCGCTGTCTCGCGTGCTAGATCAGTTCATTTGCATGCAACGAAGGGAAATTGGCACAGAAACTTCGATTCGGCAACCACGATCACCATTTATTCGACCTTATGTCAGATTCGACGATTCTTCGTTTCGGAAGTGTATTTCTGTGCGGAATCGCTGTTTCGCGTGCTAGATCAGTGCATTTGCATGCAACGAAGCGAAATTGGCGCAGAAACTCCGATTCTGCAAGCACGATCACGATTTATTCGATCTTATGTCAGATTCGACGATTCTTCGGTTCAGAAGTGTATTTCTGTGCGGAATCGCTGTCTCGCGTGCTAGATCAGTTCATTTGCATGCAACGAAGGGAAATTGGCACAGAAACTTCGATTCGCCAAGCACGATCACAATTCATTCGGGCTTATGTCAGATTCGACTATTCTTCGTTTCAGAAGTGCATTTCTGTACGGAATCCCTGTTTCACGTGATGGATCAGTGGGTTTGCATGCAAATATGCGAATTTGGTATAGAAACTTCGATTGGGCAAACACGATCACGATTCATTCGATCTTATGTCAGATTCGACGATTCTTCGTTTCAGAAGTGTATTTCTATGCGGAATCGCTGTTTCGCGTGCTAGATCAGTGCATTTGCATGCAACGAAGAGAAATTGGCACAGAAATTCCTATTCGGCAATCACGATCACGATTTATTCGAGCTTATGTCAGATTCGACGATTCTTCGTTTCAGAAAGGTATTTCTGTGCGGAATCGCTATTTCGCATGCTAGATCAGTGCATTTGCATGCAACGAAGAGAAATTGGTACAGAAACTCCGATGCGGCAAGCACGATCACGATTTATTGGAGCTTATGTCAGATTCGACGATTCTTCGTTACAGAAGTGTATTTCTGTGCGGAATCGCTGTTTCGCGTGCTAGATCAATGCATTTGCATGCAACGAAGCGAAATTGGCGCAGAAACTCCGATTCTGCAAGCACGTTCACGATTTATTCGAGCTTATGTCAGATTCGACGATTCTTCGTTTCAGAAGTGTATTTCTGTGCGGAATCGCTGTTTCGCGTGCTAGATCAGTGCATTTGCATGCAACGAAGCGAAATTGGCGCAGAAACTCCGATTCTGCAAGCACGATCACGATTTATTCGATCTTATGTCAGATTCGACGATTCTTCGGTTCAGAAGTGTATTTCTGTGCGGAATCGCTGTCTCGCGTGCTAGATCAGTTCATTTGCATGCAGCGAAGGGAAATTGGCACAGAAACTTCGATTCGGCAACCACGATCACCATTTATTCGACCTTATGTCAGATTCGACGATTCTTCGTTTCAGAAGTGTATTTCTGTGCGGAATCGCTGTCTCGCGTGCTGGATCAGTTCATTTGCATGCAACGAAGGGAAAATGGCACAGAAACTTCGATTCGCCAAGCACGATCACGATTCATTCGGGCTTATGTCAGATTCGACGATTCTTCGTTTCAGAAGTGTATTTCTGTGCGGAATCGCTGTTTCGCGTGCTAGATCAGTGCATTTGCATGCAACGAAGCAAAATTCGCACAGAAACTCCGATGCGGCAAGCACGATCAAGATTTATTCGAGCTTATGTCAGATTCGACGATTCTTCGTTTCAGAAGTGCATTTCTGTGCGGAATCTCTGTTTCGCGTGCTAGATCAGTGCATTTGCATGCAACGAAGCGAAATTGGCGTAGAAACTCCGATTCTGCAAGCACGATCACGATTTATTCGAGCTTATGTCAGATTCGACGATTCATCGTTTCAGAAGTGTATTTCTGTGCGGAATCGCTGTTTCGCGTGCTAGATCAGTGCATTTGCATGCAACGAAGCGAAATTGGCGCAGAAACTCCGATTCTGCAAGCACGATCACGATTTATTCGATCTTATGTCAGATTCGACGATTCTTCGGTTCAGAAGTGTATTTCTGTGCGGAATCGCTGTCTCGCGTGCTAGATCAGTTCATTTGCATGCAACGAAGGGAAATTGGCACAGAAACTTCGATTCGCCAAGCACGATCACAATTCATTCGGGCTTATGTCAGATTCGACTATTCTTCGTTTCAGAAGTGCATTTCTGTACGGAATCCCTGTTTCACGTGATGGATCAGTGGGTTTGCATGCAAATATGCGAATTTGGTATAGAAACTTCGATTGGGCAAACACGATCACGATTCATTCGATCTTATGTCAGATTCGACGATTCTTCGTTTCAGAAGTGTATTTCTATGCGGAATCGCTGTTTCGCGTGCTAGATCAGTGCATTTGCATGCAACGACGAGAAATTGGCACAGAAATTCCTATTCGGCAATCACGATCACGATTTATTCGAGCTTATGTCAGATTCGACGATTCTTCGTTTCAGAAAGGTATTTCTGTGCGGAATCGCTATTTCGCGTGCTAGATCAGTGCATTTGCATGCAACGAAGAGAAATTGGTACAGAAACTCCGATGCGGCAAGCACGATCACGATTTATTGGAGCTTATGTCAGATTCGACGATTCTTCGTTACAGAAGTGTATTTCTGTGCGGAATCGCTGTTTCGCGTGCTAGATCAGTGCATTTGCATGCAACGAAGCGAAATTGGCGCAGAAACTCCGATTCTGCAAGCACGATCACGATTTATTCGAGCTTATGTCAGATTCGACGATTCTTCGTTTCAGAAGTGTATTTCTGTGCGGAATCGCTGTCTCGCGTGCTAGATCAGTTCATTTGCATGCAACGAAGGGAAATTGGCACAGAAACTTCGATTCGGCAACCACGATCACCATTTATTCGACCTTATGTCAGATTCGACGATTCGTCTTTTCAGAAGTGTATTTCTGTGCGGAATCGCTGTTTCGCGTGCTAGATCAGTGCATTTGCATGCAACGAAGCGAAATTGGCGCAGAAACTCCGATTCTGCAAGCACGATCACGATTTATTCGAGCTTATGTCAGATTCGACGATTCTTCGTTTCAGAAGTGTATTTCTGTGCGGAATCGCTGTCTCGCGTGCTAGATCAGTTCATTTGCATGCAACGAAGGGAAATTGGCACAGAAACTTCGATTCGGCAACCACGATCACCATTTATTCGACCTTATGTCAGATTCGACGATTCTTCGTTTCAGAAGTGTATTTCTGTGCGGAATCGCTGTTTCGCCTGATAGATCAGTGCATTTGCATGCAAATATGCGAAATTGGCACAGAAACTCCGATTCTGCAGGCACGATCACGATTTATTCGATCTTATGTCAGATTCGACGATTCTTCGTTTCAGAAGTGTATTTCTGTACGGAATCCCTGTTTCACGTGATGGATCAGTGGGTTTGCATGCAAATAGGCGAAATTGGCACAGAAACTCCGATTCTGCATGCACGATCACGATTTATTCGAGCTTATGTCAGATTCGACGATTCTTCGTTTCAGAAGTGTATTTCTGTGCGGAATCGCTGTTTCGCATGCTAGATCAGTGCATTTCCATGCAACGAAGCGAAATTGGCGCAGAAACTCCGATTCTGCAAGCACGATCACGATTTATTCGAGCTTATGTCAGATTCGACGATTCTTCGTTTCAGAAGTGTATTTCTGTGCGGAATCGCTGTCTCGCGTGCTAGATCAGTTCATTTGCATGCAACGAAGGGAAATTGGCACAGAGACTTCGATTCGGCAACCACGATCACCATTTATTCGACCTTATGTCAGATTCGACGATTCTTCGTTTCAGAAGTGTATTTCTGTGCGGAATCGCTGTTTCGCGTGCTAGATCAGTGCATTTGCATGCAACGAAGCGAAATTGGCGCAGAAACTCCGATTCTGCAAGCACGATCACGATTTATTCGATCTTATGTCAGATTCGACGATTCTTCGGTTCAGAAGTGTATTTCTGTGCGGAATCGCTGTCTCGCGTGCTAGATCAGTTCATTTGCATGCAACGAAGGGAAATTGGCACAGAAACTCCGATGCGGCAAGCACGATCAAGATTTATTCGAGCTTATGTCAGATTCGACGATTCTTCGTTTCAGAAGTGTATTTCTGTGCGGAATCGCTGTTTCGCGTGCTAGATCAGTGCATTTGCATGCAACGAAGCGAAATTGGCGCAGAAACTCCGATTCTGCAAGCACGATCACGATTTATTCGATCTTATGTCAGATTCGACGATTCTTCGGTTCAGAAGTGTATTTCTGTGCGGAATCGCTGTCTCGCGTGCTAGATCAGTTCATTTGCATGCAACGAAGGGAAATTGGCACAGAAACTTCGATTCGCCAAGCACGATCACAATTCATTCGGGCTTATGTCAGATTCGACTATTCTTCGTTTCAGAAGTGCATTTCTGTACGGAATCCCTGTTTCACGTGCTAGATCAGTTCATTTGCATGCAACGAAGGGAAATTGGCACAGAAACTTCGATTCGGCAACCACGATCACCATTTATTCGACCTTATGTCAGATTCGACGATTCTTCGTTTCAGAAGTGCATTTCTGTACGGAATCCCTGTTTCACGTGATGGATCAGTGGGTTTGCATGCAAATATGCGAATTTGGTATAGAAACTTCGATTGGGCAAACACGATCACGATTCATTCGATCTTATGTCAGATTCGACGATTCTTCGTTTCAGAAGTGTATTTCTATGCGGAATCGCTGTTTCGCGTGCTAGATCAGTGCATTTGCATGCAACGAAGAGAAATTGGCACAGAAATTCCTATTCGGCAATCACGATCACGATTTATTCGAGCTCATGTCAGATTCGACGATTCTTCGTTTCAGAAGTGTATTTCTGTGCGGAATCGCTGTTTCGCCTGATAGATCAGTGCATTTGCATGCAAATATGCGGAATTGGCACAGAAACTGCGATTCTGCAAGCACGATCACGATTTATTCGATCTTATGTCAGATTCGACGATTCTTCGGTTCAGAAGTGTATTTCTGTGCGGAATCGCTGTCTCGCGTGCTAGATCAGTTCATTTGCATGCAACGAAGGGAAATTGGCACAGAAACTTCGATTCGGCAACCACGATCACCATTTATTCGACCTTATGTCAGATTCGACGATTCTTCGTTTCAGAAGTGTATTTCTGTGCGGAATCGCTGTCTCGCGTGCTGGATCAGTTCATTTGCATGCAACGAAGGGAAAATGGCACAGAAACTTCGATTCGCCAAGCACGATCACGATTCATTCGGGCTTATGTCAGATTCGACGATTCTTCGTCTCAGAAGTGTATTTCTGTGCGGAATCGCTGTTTCGCGTGCTAGATAAGTGCATTTGCATGCAACGAAGCAAAATTCGCACAGAAACTCCGATGCGGCAAGCACGATCAAGATTTATTCGACCTTATGTCAGATTCGACGATTCTTCTTTTCAGAAGTGTATTTCTGTGCGGAATCGCTGTTTCGCGTGCTAGATCAGTGCATTTGCATGCAACGAAGCGAAGTTGGCGCAGAAACCCCGATTCTGCAAGCACGATCACGATTTATTCGGGCTTATGTCAGATTCGACGATTCTTCGTTTCAGAAGTGTATTTCTGTGCGGAATCGCTGTTTCGCCTGATAGATCAGTGCATTTGCATGCAAATATGCGAAATTGGCACAGAAACTGCGATTCTGCAAGCACGATCACGATTTATTCGAGCTCATGTCAGATTCGACGATTCTTCGTTTCAGAAGTGTATTTCTGTGCGGAATCGATGTTTCGCCTGATAGATCAGTGCATTTGCATGCAAATATGCGAAATTGGCACAGAAACTGCGATTCTGCAAGCACGATCACGATTTATTCGAGCTCATGTCAGATTCGACGATTCTTCGTTTCAGAAGTGTATTTCTGTGCGGAATCGCTGTTTCGCGTGCTAGATCCGTGCATTTGCATGCAAATATGCGAAATTGGCACAGAAACTCCGATTCTGCAAGCACGATCACGATTTATTCGAGCTTATGTCAGATTCGACGATTCTTCGTTTCAGAAGTGTATTTCTGTGCGGAATCGCTGTCTCGCGTGCTAGATCAGTTCATTTGCATGCAACGAAGGGAAATTGGCACAGAAACTTCGATTCGGCAACCACGATCACCATTTATTCGACCTTATGTCAGATTCGACGATTCTTCGTTTCGGAAGTGTATTTCTGTGCGGAATCGCTGTTTCGCGTGCTAGATCAGTGCATTTGCATGCAACGAAGCGAAATTGGCGCAGAAACTCCGATTCTGCAAGCACGATCACGATTTATTCGATCTTATGTCAGATTCGACGATTCTTCGGTTCAGAAGTGTATTTCTGTGCGGAATCGCTGTCTCGCGTGCTAGATCAGTTCATTTGCATGCAACGAAGGGAAATTGGCACAGAAACTTCGATTCGCCAAGCACGATCACAATTCATTCGGGCTTATGTCAGATTCGACTATTCTTCGTTTCAGAAGTGCATTTCTGTACGGAATCCCTGTTTCACGTGATGGATCAGTGGGTTTGCATGCAAATATGCGAATTTGGTATAGAAACTTCGATTGGGCAAACACGATCACGATTCATTCGATCTTATGTCAGATTCGACGATTCTTCGTTTCAGAAGTGTATTTCTATGCGGAATCGCTGTTTCGCGTGCTAGATCAGTGCATTTGCATGCAACGAAGAGAAATTGGCACAGAAATTCCTATTCGGCAATCACGATCACGATTTATTCGAGCTTATGTCAGATTCGACGATTCTTCGTTTCAGAAAGGTATTTCTGTGCGGAATCGCTATTTCGCATGCTAGATCAGTGCATTTGCATGCAACGAAGAGAAATTGGTACAGAAACTCCGATGCGGCAAGCACGATCACGATTTATTGGAGCTTATGTCAGATTCGACGATTCTTCGTTACAGAAGTGTATTTCTGTGCGGAATCGCTGTTTCGCGTGCTAGATCAATGCATTTGCATGCAACGAAGCGAAATTGGCGCAGAAACTCCGATTCTGCAAGCACGTTCACGATTTATTCGAGCTTATGTCAGATTCGACGATTCTTCGTTTCAGAAGTGTATTTCTGTGCGGAATCGCTGTTTCGCGTGCTAGATCAGTGCATTTGCATGCAACGAAGCGAAATTGGCGCAGAAACTCCGATTCTGCAAGCACGATCACGATTTATTCGATCTTATGTCAGATTCGACGATTCTTCGGTTCAGAAGTGTATTTCTGTGCGGAATCGCTGTCTCGCGTGCTAGATCAGTTCATTTGCATGCAGCGAAGGGAAATTGGCACAGAAACTTCGATTCGGCAACCACGATCACCATTTATTCGACCTTATGTCAGATTCGACGATTCTTCGTTTCAGAAGTGTATTTCTGTGCGGAATCGCTGTCTCGCGTGCTGGATCAGTTCATTTGCATGCAACGAAGGGAAAATGGCACAGAAACTTCGATTCGCCAAGCACGATCACGATTCATTCGGGCTTATGTCAGATTCGACGATTCTTCGTTTCAGAAGTGTATTTCTGTGCGGAATCGCTGTTTCGCGTGCTAGATCAGTGCATTTGCATGCAACGAAGCAAAATTCGCACAGAAACTCCGATGCGGCAAGCACGATCAAGATTTATTCGAGCTTATGTCAGATTCGACGATTCTTCGTTTCAGAAGTGCATTTCTGTGCGGAATCTCTGTTTCGCGTGCTAGATCAGTGCATTTGCATGCAACGAAGCGAAATTGGCGTAGAAACTCCGATTCTGCAAGCACGATCACGATTTATTCGAGCTTATGTCAGATTCGACGATTCATCGTTTCAGAAGTGTATTTCTGTGCGGAATCGCTGTTTCGCGTGCTAGATCAGTGCATTTGCATGCAACGAAGCGAAATTGGCGCAGAAACTCCGATTCTGCAAGCACGATCACGATTTATTCGATCTTATGTCAGATTCGACGATTCTTCGGTTCAGAAGTGTATTTCTGTGCGGAATCGCTGTCTCGCGTGCTAGATCAGTTCATTTGCATGCAACGAAGGGAAATTGGCACAGAAACTTCGATTCGCCAAGCACGATCACAATTCATTCGGGCTTATGTCAGATTCGACTATTCTTCGTTTCAGAAGTGCATTTCTGTACGGAATCCCTGTTTCACGTGATGGATCAGTGGGTTTGCATGCAAATATGCGAATTTGGTATAGAAACTTCGATTGGGCAAACACGATCACGATTCATTCGATCTTATGTCAGATTCGACGATTCTTCGTTTCAGAAGTGTATTTCTATGCGGAATCGCTGTTTCGCGTGCTAGATCAGTGCATTTGCATGCAACGACGAGAAATTGGCACAGAAATTCCTATTCGGCAATCACGATCACGATTTATTCGAGCTTATGTCAGATTCGACGATTCTTCGTTTCAGAAAGGTATTTCTGTGCGGAATCGCTATTTCGCGTGCTAGATCAGTGCATTTGCATGCAACGAAGAGAAATTGGTACAGAAACTCCGATGCGGCAAGCACGATCACGATTTATTGGAGCTTATGTCAGATTCGACGATTCTTCGTTACAGAAGTGTATTTCTGTGCGGAATCGCTGTTTCGCGTGCTAGATCAGTGCATTTGCATGCAACGAAGCGAAATTGGCGCAGAAACTCCGATTCTGCAAGCACGATCACGATTTATTCGAGCTTATGTCAGATTCGACGATTCTTCGTTTCAGAAGTGTATTTCTGTGCGGAATCGCTGTCTCGCGTGCTAGATCAGTTCATTTGCATGCAACGAAGGGAAATTGGCACAGAAACTTCGATTCGGCAACCACGATCACCATTTATTCGACCTTATGTCAGATTCGACGATTCGTCTTTTCAGAAGTGTATTTCTGTGCGGAATCGCTGTTTCGCGTGCTAGATCAGTGCATTTGCATGCAACGAAGCGAAATTGGCGCAGAAACTCCGATTCTGCAAGCACGATCACGATTTATTCGAGCTTATGTCAGATTCGACGATTCTTCGTTTCAGAAGTGTATTTCTGTGCGGAATCGCTGTCTCGCGTGCTAGATCAGTTCATTTGCATGCAACGAAGGGAAATTGGCACAGAAACTTCGATTCGGCAACCACGATCACCATTTATTCGACCTTATGTCAGATTCGACGATTCTTCGTTTCAGAAGTGTATTTCTGTGCGGAATCGCTGTCTCGCGTGCTAGATCAGTTCATTTGCATAGCAACGAAGGGAAATTGGCACAGAAACTTCGATTCGGCAACCACGATCACCATTTATTCGACCTTATGTCAGATTCGACGATTCTTCGTTTCAGAAGTGTATTTCTCTGTGCGGAATCGCTGTTTCGCGTGCTAGATCAGTGCATTTGCATGCAACGAAGCGAAATTGGCGCAGAAACTCCGATTCTGCAAGCACGATCACGATTTATTCGATCTTATGTCAGATTCGACGATTCTTCGGTTCAGAAGTGTATTTCTGTGCGGAATCGCTGTCTCGCGTGCTAGATCAGTTCATTTGCATGCAACGAAGGGAAATTGGCACAGAAACTCCGATGCGGCAAGCACGATCAAGATTTATTCGAGCTTATGTCAGATTCGACGATTCTTCGTTTCAGAAGTGCATTTCTGTGCGGAATCTCTGTTTCGCGTGCTAGATCAGTGCATTTGCATGCAACGAAGCGAAATTGGCGTAGAAACTCCGATTCTGCAAGCACGATCACGATTTATTCGAGCTTATGTCAGATTCGACGATTCTTCGTTTCAGAAGTGTATTTCTGTGCGGAATCGCTGTCTCGCGTGCTAGATCAGTGCATTTGCATGCAACGAAGCGAAGTTGCGCAGAAGAACCCCGATTCTGCAAGCACGATCACGATTTATTCGGGGCTTATGTCAGATTCGACGATTCTTCGTTTCAGAAGTGTATTTCTGTGCGGAATCTCTGTTTCGCGTGCTAGATCAGTGCATTTGCATGCAACGAAGCGAAATTGGCGTAGAAACTCCGATTCTGCAAGCACGATCACGATTTATTCGAGCTTATGTCAGATTCGACGATTCTTCGTTTCAGAAGTGTATTTCTGTGCGGAATCGCTGTCTCGCGTGCTAGATCAGTTCATTTGCATGCAACGAAGGGAAATTGGCACAGAAACTTCGATTCGGCAACCACGATCACCATTTATTCGACCTTATGTCAGATTCGACGATTCTTCGTTTCAGAAGTGCATTTCTGTACGGAATCCCTGTTTCACGTGATGGATCAGTGGGTTTGATGCATGCAAATATGCGAATTTGGTATAGAAACTTCGATTGGGCAAACACGATCACGATTCATTCGATCTTATGTCAGATTCGACGATTCTTCGTTTCAGAAGTGTATTTCTATGCGGAATCGCTGTTTCGCGTGCTAGATCAGTGCATTTGCATGCAACGAAGAGAAATTGGCACAGAAATTCCTATTTCGGCAATCACGATCACGATTTATTCGAGCTTATGTCAGATTCGACGATTCTTCGTTTCAGAAAGGTATTTCTGTGCGGAATCGCTATTTCGCGTGCTAGATCAGTGCATTTGCATGCAACGAAGAGAAATTGGTACAGAAACTCCGATGCGGCAAGCACGATCACGATTTATTCGAGCTCATGTCAGATTCGACGATTCTTCGTTTCAGAAGTGTATTTCTGTGCGGAATCGCTGTTTCGCCTGATAGATCAGTGCATTTGCATGCAAATATGCGAAATTGGCACAGAAACTGCGATTCTGCAAGCACGATCACGATTTATTCGATCTTATGTCAGATTCGACGATTCTTCGGTTCAGAAGTGTATTTCTGTGCGGAATCGCTGTCTCGCGTGCTAGATCAGTTCATTTGCATGCAACGAAGGGAAATTGGCACAGAAACTTCGATTCGGCAACCACGATCACCATTTATTCGACCTTATGTCAGATTCGACGATTCTTCGTTTCAGAAGTGTATTTCTGTGCGGAATCGCTGTCTCGCGTGCTGGATCAGTTCATTTGCATGCAACGAAGGGGAAAATGGCACAGAAACTTCGATTTCGCCAAGCACGATCACGATTCATTCGGGCTTATGTCAGATTCGACGATTCTTCGTCTCAGAAGTGTATTTCTGTGCGGAATCGCTGTTTCGCGTGCTAGATAAGTGCATTTGCATGCAACGAAGCAAAATTCGCACAGAAACTCCGATGCGGCAAGCACGATCAAGATTTATTCGAGCTTATGTCAGATTCGACGATTCTTCGTTTCAGAAGTGCATTTCTGTGCGGAATCTCTGTTTCGCGTGCTAGATCAGTGCATTTGCATGCAACGAAGCGAAATTGGCGTAGAAACTCCGATTCTGCAAGCACGATCACGATTTATTCGAGCTTATGTCAGATTCGACGATTCTTCGTTTCAGAAGTGTATTTCTGTGCGGAATCGCTGTCTCGCGTGCTAGATCAGTGCATTTGCATGCAACGAAGCGAAGTTGGCGCAGAAACCCCGATTCTGCAAGCACGATCACGATTTATTCGGGCTTATGTCAGATTCGACGATTCTTCGTTTCAGAAGTGTATTTCTGTGCGGAATCGCTGTTTCGCCTGATAGATCAGTGCATTTGCATGCAAATATGCGAAATTGGCACAGAAACTGCGATTCTGCAAGCACGATCACGATTTATTCGAGCTCATGTCAGATTCGACGATTCTTCGTTTCAGAAGTGTATTTCTGTGCGGAATCGATGTTTCGCCTGATAGATCAGTGCATTTGCATGCAAATATGCTGAAATTGGCACAGAAACTGCGATTCTGCAAGCACGATCACGATTTATTCGAGCTCATGTCAGATTCGACGATTCTTCGTTTCAGAAGTGTATTTCTGTGCGGAATCGCTGTTTCGCGTGCTAGATCCGTGCATTTGCATGCAAATATGCGAAATTGGCACAGAAACTCCGATTCTGCAAGCACGATCACGATTTATTCGAGCTTATGTCAGATTCGACGATTCTTCGTTTCAGAAGTGTATTTCTGTGCGGAATCGCTGTCTCGCGTGCTAGATCAGTTCATTTGCATGCAACGAAGGGAAATTGGCACAGAAACTTCGATTCGGCAACCACGATCACCATTTATTCGACCTTATGTCAGATTCGACGATTCTTCGTTTCGGAAGTGTATTTCTGTGCGGAATCGCTGTTTCGCGTGCTAGATCAGTGCATTTGCATGCAACGAAGCGAAAATTGGCGCAGAAACTCCGATTCTGCAAGCACGATCACGATTTATTCGATCTTATGTCAGATTCGACGATTCTTCGAGTTCAGAAGTGTATTTCTGTGCGGAATCGCTGTCTCGCGTGCTAGATCAGTTCATTTGCATGCAACGAAGGGAAATTGGCACAGAAACTTCGATTCGCCAAGCACGATCACAATTCATTCGGGCTTATGTCAGATTCGACTATTCTTCGTTTCAGAAAGTGCATTTCTGTACGGAATCCCTGTTTCACGTGATGGATCAGTGGGTTTGCATGCAAATATGCGAATTTGGTATAGAAACTTCGATTGGGCAAACACGATCACGATTCATTCGATCTTATGTCAGATTCGACGATTCTTCGTTTCAGAAGTGTATTTCTATGCGGAATCGCTGTTTCGCGTGCTAGATCAGTGCATTTGCATGCAACGAAGAGAAATTGGCACAGAAATTCCTATTCGGCAATCACGATCACGATTTATTCGAGCTTATGTCAGATTCGACGATTCTTCGTTTCAGAAAGGTATTTCTGTGCGGAATCGCTATTTCGCATGCTAGATCAGTGCATTTGCATGCAACGAAGAGAAATTGGTACAGAAACTCCGATGCGGCAAGCACGATCACGATTTATTGGAGCTTATGTCAGATTCGACGATTCTTCGTTACAGAAGTGTATTTCTGTGCGGAATCGCTGTTTCGCGTGCTAGATCAATGCATTTGCATGCAACGAAGCGAAATTGGCGCAGAAACTCCGATTCTGCAAGCACGTTCACGATTTATTCGAGCTTATGTCAGATTCGACGAATTTCGTTTCAGAAGTGTATTTCTGTGCGGAATCGCTGTTTCGCGTGCTAGATCAGTGCATTTGCATGCAACGAAGCGAAATTGGCGCAGAAACTCCGATTCTGCAAGCACGATCACGATTTATTCGATCTTATGTCAGATTCGACGATTCTTCGGTTCAGAAGTGTATTTCTGTGCGGAATCGCTGTCTCGCGTGCTAGATCAGTTCATTTGCATGCAGCGAAGGGAAATTGGCACAGAAACTTCGATTCGGCAACCACGATCACCATTATCGACCTTCTTCCTTATGTCAGATTCGACGATTCTTCGTTTCAGAAGTGTATTTCTGTGCGGAATCGCTGTCTCGCGTGCTGGATCAGTTCATTTGCATGCAACGAAGGGAAAATGGCACAGAAACTTCGATTCGCCAAGCACGATCACGATTCATTCGGGCTTATGTCAGATTCGACGATTCTTCGTTTCAGAAGTGTATTTTCTGTGCGGAATCGCTGTTTCGCGTGCTAGATCAGTGCATTTGCATGCAACGAAGCAAAATTCGCACAGAAACTCCGATGCGGCAAGCACGATCAAGATTTATTCGAGCTATATGTCAGATTCGACGATTCTTCGTTTCAGAAGTGCATTTTCTGTGCGGAATCTCTGTTTCGCCGTGCTAGATCAGTGCATTTGCATGCAACGAAGCGAAATTGGCGTAGAAACTCCGATTCTGCAAGCACGATCACGATTTATTCGAGCTTATGTCAGATTCGACGATTCATCGTTTCAGAAGTGTATTTCTGTGCGGAATCGCTGTTTCGCGTGCTAGATCAGTGCATTTGCATGCAACGAAGCGAAATTGGCGCAGAAACTCCGATTCTGCAAGCACGATCACGATTTATTCGATCTTATGTCAGATTCGACGATTCTTCGGTTCAGAAGTGTATTTCCTGTGCGGAATCGCTGTCTCGCGTGCTAGATCAGTTCATTTGCATGCAACGAAGGGAAATTGGCACAGAACTTCGATTCGCCAAGCACGATCACAATTCATTCGGGCTTATGTCAGATTCGACTATTCTTCGTTTCAGAAGTGCATTTCTGTACGGAATCCCTGTTTCACGTGATGGATCAGTGGGTTTGCATGCAAATATGCGAATTTGGTATAGAAACTTCGATTGGGCAAACACGATCACGATTCATTCGATCTTATGTCAGATTCGACGATTCTTCGTTTCAGAAGTGTATTTTCTATGCGGAATCGCTGTTTCGCGTGCTAGATCAGTGCATTTGCATGCAACGACGAGAAATTGGCACAGAAATTCCTATTCGGCAATCACGATCACGATTTATTCGAGCTTATGTCAGATTCGACGATTCTTCGTTTTCAGAAAGGTATTTCTGTGCGGAATCGCTATTTCGCGTGCTAGATCAGTGCATTTGCATGCAACGAAGAGAAATTGGTACAGAAACTCCGATGCGGCAAGCACGATCACGATTTATTGGAGCTTATGTCAGATTCGACGATTCTTCGTTACAGAAGTGTATTTCTGTGCGGAATCGCTGTTTCGCGTTGCTAGATCAGTGCATTTGCATGCAACGAAGCGAAATTGGGCGCAGAAACTCCGATTCTGCAAGAGCACGATCACGATTTATTCGAGCTCTTATGTCAGATTCGACGATTCTTCGTTTCAGAAGTGTATTTCTGTGCGGAATCGCTGTCTCGCGTGCTAGATCAGTTCATTTGCATGGCAACGAAGGGAAATTGGCACAGAAACTTCGATTCGGCAACCACGATCACCATTTATTCGACCTTATGTCAGATTCGACGATTCGTCTTTTCAGAAGTGTATTTCTGTGCGGAATCGCTGTTTCGCGTGCTAGATCAGTGCATTTGCATGCAACGAAGCGAAATTGGCGCAGAAACTCCGATTCTGCAAGCACGATCACGATTTATTCGAGCTTATGTCAGATTCGACGATTCTTCGTTTCAGAAGTGTATTTCTGTGCGGAATCGCTGTCTCGCGTGCTAGATCAGTTCATTTGCATTGCAACGAAGGGAAATTGGCACAGAAACTTCGATTCGGCAACCACGATCACCATTTATTCGACCTTATGTCAGATTCGACGATTCTTCGTTTCAGAAGTGTATTTCTGTGCGGAATCGCTGTCTCGCGTGCTAGATCAGTTCATTTGCATGCAACGAAGGGAAATTGGCACAGAAACTTCGATTCGGCAACCACGATCACCATTTATTCGACCTTATGTCAGATTCGACGATTCTTCGTTTCAGAAGTGTATTTCTGTGCGGAATCGCTGTTTCGCGTGCTAGATCAGTGCATTTGCATGCAACGAAGCGAAATTGGCGCAGAAACTCCGATTCTGCAAGCACGATCACGATTTATTCGATCTTATGTCAGATTCGACGATTCTTCGGTTCAGAAGTGTATTTCTGTGCGGAATCGCTGTCTCGCGTGCTAGATCAGTTCATTTGCATGCAACGAAGGGAAATTGGCACAGAAACTCCGATGCGGCAAGCACGATCAAGATTTATTCGAGCTTATGTCAGATTCGACGATTCTTCGTTTCAGAAGTGCATTTCTGTGCAGGAATCTCTGTTTCGCCGTTGCCTGCTAGATCAGTGCATTTGCATGCAACGAAGCGAAATTGGCGTAGAAACTCCGATTCTGCAAGCACGATCACGATTTATTCGAGCTTATGTCAGATTCGACGATTCTTCGTTTCAGAAGTGTATTTCTGTGCGGAATCGCTGTCTCGCGTGCTAGATCAGTGCATTTGCATGCAACGAAGCGAAGTTGGCGCAGAAACCCCGATTCTGCAAGCACGATCACGATTTATTCGGGCTTATGTCAGATTCGACGATTCTTCGTTTCAGAAGTGTATTTCTGTGCGGAATCTCTGTTTCGCGTGCTAGATCAGTGCATTGCATGCATGCAACGAAGCGAAATTGGCGTAGAAACTCCGATTCTGCAAGCACGATCACGATTTATTCGAGCTTATGTCAGATTCGACGATTCTTCGTTTCAGAAGTGTATTTCTGTGCGGAATCGCTGTCTCGCGTGCTAGATCAGTTCATTTGCATGCAACGAAGGGAAATTGGCACAGAAACTTCGATTCGGCAACCACGATCACCATTTATTCGACCTTATGTCAGATTCGACGATTCTTCGTTTCAGAAGTGCATTTCTGTACGGAATCCCTGTTTCACGTGATGGATCAGTGGGTTTGCATGCAAATATGCGAATTTGGTATAGAAACTTCGATTGGGCAAACACGATCACGATTCATTCGATCTTATGTCAGATTCGACGATTCTTCGTTTCAGAAGTGTATTTCTATGCGGAATCGCTGTTTCGCGTGCTAGATCAGTGCATTTGCATGCAACGAAGAGAAATTGGCACAGAATT